>NW_026288532.1:0-95000 GCF_023373465.1 Oncorhynchus keta
GGGCATTCAGTGACCACTGGTGTCCTGTACGATGGGATGGGGGCATTCAGTGACCACTGGTGTCCTGTACGATGGGATGGGGGCATTCAGTGACCACGGGTGTCCTGTACGATGGGATGGGGGCATTCAGTGACCACTGGTGTCCTGTACGATGGGATGGGGGCATTCAGTGACCACTGGTGTCCTGTACGGTGGGATGGGGGCATTCAGTGACCACTGGTGTCCTGTACGATGGGATGGGGGCATTCAGTGACCACTGGTGTCCCACGATGGGATGGGGGTGTCCTGTACGATGGGATGGGGGCATTCAGTGACCACTGGTGTCCTGTACGATGGGATGGGGGCATTCAGTGACCACGGGTGTCCTGTACGATGGGATGGGGGCATTCAGTGACCACTGGTGTCCTGTACTGACGATGGGATGGGATGGGGGCATTCAGTGACCACTGGTGTCCTGTACGATGGGATGGGGGCATTCAGTGACCACTGGTGTCCTGTACGATGGGATGGGGGCATTCAGTGACCACTGGTGTCCTGTACGATGGGATGGGGGCATTCAGTGACCACTGGTGTCCTGTACGATGGGATGGGGGCATTCAGTGACGATGGATGGGGGCATTCAGTGACCACTGGTGTCCTGTACGATGGGATGGGGGCATTCAGTGACCACTGGTGTCCTGTACGATGGGATGGGGGCATTCAGTGACCACTGGGTGTCCAGTGACCATGGTGGATGGGATGGGGGCATTCAGTGACCACTGGTGTCCTGTACGATGGGATGGGGGCATTCAGTGACCACTGGTGTCCTGTACGATGGGATGGGGGCATTCAGTGACCACTGGTGTCCTGTACGATGGGATGGGGGCATTCAGTGACCACTGGTGTCCTGTACGATGGGATGGGGGCATTCAGTGACCACTGGTGTCCTGTACGATGGGATGGGGGCATTCAGTGACCACTGGTGTCCTGTACGATGGGATGGGGGCATTCAGTGACCACTGGTGTCCTGTACGATGGGATGGGGGCATTCAGTGACCACTGGTGTCCTGTACGATGGGATGGGGGGTGACCATTACGATGGGATGGGGGCATTCAGTGACCACTGGTGTCCTGTACGATGGGATGGGGGCATTCAGTGACCACTGGTGTCCTGTACGATGGGATGGGGGCATTCAGTGACCACTGGTGTCCTGACGATGGGATGGGGGCATTCAGTGACCACTGGTGTCCTACGATGGGATGGGGCATTCGATGGGATGGGGGCATTCAGTGACCACGGGTGTCCTGTACGATGGGATGGGGGCATTCAGTGACCACTGGTGTCCTGTACGATGGGATGGGGGCATTCAGTGACCACTGGTGTTCGATGGGATGGGGGCATTCAGTGACCACTGGTGTCCTGTACGATGGGATGGGGGCATTCAGTGACCACTGGTGTCCTGTACGATGGGATGGGGGCATTCAGTGACCACGGGTGTCCTGTACGATGGGATGGGGGCATTCAGTGACCACTGGTGTCCTGTACGATGGGATGGGGGCATTCAGTGACCACTGGTGTCCTGTACGATGGGATGGGGGCATTCAGTGACCACTGGTGTCCTGTACGATGGGATGGGGGCATTCAGTGACCACTGGGTGTACGATGGGATGGGGGCCAGTGACCACTGGTGTCCGATGGGATGGGGGCATTCAGTGACCACTGGTGTCCTGTACGATGGGATGGGGGCATTCAGTGACCACTGGTGTCCTGTACGATGGGATGGGGGCATTCAGTGACCACTGGTGTCCTGTACGATGGGATGGGGGCATTCAGTGACCACGGGTGTCCTGTACGATGGGATGGGGGCATTCAGTGACCACTGGTGTCCTGTACGATGGGGGGGCATTCAGTGGGGCATTCATGGGATGACCACTGGTGACCACTGGTGTCCTGTACGATGGGATGGGGGGTGCACTGGTGTCCTTCGATGGGATGGGCATTCAGTGACCACTGGTGTCCTGTACGATGGGATGGGGGCATTCAGTGACCACTGGTGTCCTGTACGATGGGATGGGGGCATTCAGTGACCACTGGTGTCCTGTACGATGGGATGGGGGCATTCAGTGACCACTGGTGTCCTGTACGATGGGATGGGGGCATTCAGTGACCACTGGTGTCCTGTACGATGGGATGGGGGCATTCAGTGACCACTGGTGTCCTGTACGATGGGATGGGGGCATTCAGTGACCACTGGTGTCCTGTACGATGGGATGGGGGCATTCAGTGACCACTGGTGTCCTGTACGATGGGATGGGGGCATTCAGTGACCACTGGTGTCCTGTACGATGGGATGGGGGCATTCAGTGACCACTGGTGTCCTGTACGATGGGATGGGGGCATTCAGTGACCACTGGTGTCCTGTACGATGGGATGGGGGCATTCACTGGTGACCACGATGGGATGGGGGGTGTCCGGGTGTACGATGGGATGGGGGCATTCAGTGACCACTGGTGTCCTGTACGATGGGATGGGGGCATTCAGTGACCACTGGTGTCCTGTACGATGGGATGGGGGCATTCAGTGACCACTGGTGTCCTGTACGATGGGATGGGGGCATTCAGTGACCACTGGTGTCCTGTACGATGGGATGGGGGCATTCAGTGACCACTGGTGTCCTGTACGATGGGATGGGGGCATTCAGTGACCACTGGTGTCCTGTGGGGGCACGATGGGATGGGGGCATTCAGTGACCACTGGTGTCCTGTACGATGGGATGGGGGCATTCAGTGACCACTGGTGTCCTGTACGATGGGATGGGATGGGGGCATTCAGTGACCACTGGTGTCCTGTACGATGGGATGGGGGCATTCAGTGACCACTGGTGTCCTGTACGATGGGATGGGGGCATTCAGTGACCACTGGTGTCCTGTACGATGGGATGGGGGCATTCAGTGACCACTGGTGTCCTGTACGATGGGATGGGGGCATTCAGTGACCACTGGTGTCCTGTACGATGGGATGGGGGCATTCAGTGACCACTGGTGTCCTGTACGATGGGATGGGGGCATTCAGTGACCACTGGTGTCCTGTACGATGGGATGGGGGCATTCAGTGACCACTGGTGTCCTGTACGATGGGATGGGGGCATTCAGTGACCACTGGTGTCCTGTACGATGGGATGGGGGCATTCAGTGACCACTGGTGTCCTGTACGATGGGATGGGGGCATTCAGTGACCACTGGTGTCCTGTACGATGGGATGGGGGCATTCAGTGACCACTGGTGTCCTGTACGATGGGATGGGGGCATTGGGATGGGGGCATTCAGTGACCACTGGTGTCCTGTACGATGGGATGGGGGCATTCAGTGACCACTGGTGTCCTGTACGATGGGATGGGGGCATTGGTGTCCACGATGGGTGTCCTGACCACGGGTGTCCCGATGGGATGGGGGCATTCAGTGACCACTGGTGTCCTGTACGATGGGATGGGGCATTCAGTGACCACTGGTGTCCTGTACGATGGGATGGGGGCATTCAGTGACCACTGGTGTCCTGGCATTCAGTGATGTGGATGGGATGGGGGCATTCAGTGACCACTGGTGTCCTGTACGATGGGATGGGGGCATTCAGTGACCACTGGTGTCCTGTACGATGGGATGGGGGCATTCAGTGACCACTGGTGTCCTGTACGATGGGATGGGGGCATTCAGTGACCACTGGTGTCCTGTACGATGGGATGGGGGCATTCAGTGACCACTGGTGTCCTGTACGATGGGATGGGGTCATTCAGTGACCACTGGTGTCCTGTACGATGGGATGGGGGCATTCAGTGACCACTGGTGTCCTGTACGATGGGATGGGGGCATTCAGTGACCACTGGTGTCCTGGGATGGGATGGGGGCATTCAGTGACCACTGGTGTCCTGTACGATGGGATGGGGGCATTCAGTGACCACTGGGTGTCCTCAGTGACCACTGGTGTCCTGTACGATGGGATGGGGGCATTCAGTGACCACTGGTGTCCTGTACGATGGGATGGGGGCATTCAGTGACCACTGGTGTCCTGTACGATGGGATGGGGGCATTCAGTGACCACTGGTGTCCTGTACGATGGGATGGGGGCATTCAGTGACCACTGGTGTCCTGTACGATGGGGGCATTCAGTGACCACTGGTGTCCTGTACGATGGGATGGGGGGGCATTCAGTGACCACTGGTGTCCTGTACGATGGGATGGGGGCATTCAGTGACCACTGGTGTCCTGTACGATGGGATGGGGGGCATGGGGGCATTCTGGTGTCCTGTACGATGGGATGGGGGCATTCAGTGACCACTGGTGTCCTGTACGATGGGATGGGGGCATTCAGTGACCACTGGTGTCCTGTACGATGGGATGGGGGCATTCAGTGACCACTGGTGTCCTGTACGATGGGATGGGGGCATTCAGTGACCACTGGTGTCCTGTACGATGGGATGGGGGCATTCAGTGACCACTGGTGTCCTGTACGATGGGATGGGGGCATTCGATGGGATGGGTGACCACTGGTGTCCTGTACGATGGGATGGGGGCATTCAGTGACCACTGGTGTCCTGTACGATGGGATGGGGGCATTCAGTGACCACTGGTGTCCTGTCCTGATGGGATGGGGGCATTCAGTGACCACTGGTGTCCTGTACGATGGGATGGGGGCATTCAGTGACCACTGGTGTCCTGTACGATGGGATGGGGGCATTCAGTGACCACTGGTGTCCTGTACGATGGGATGGGGGCATTCAGTGACCACTGGTGTCCTGTACGATGGGATGGGGGCATTCAGTGACCACTGGTGTCCTGTACGATGGGATGGGGGCATTCAGTGATTCAGTGACCACTGGTGTCCTGTACGATGGGATGGGGGCATTCAGTGACCACTGGTGTCCTGTACGATGGGATGGGGGCATTCAGTGACCACTGGTGTCCTGTACGATGGGATGGGGGCATTCAGTGACCACTGGTGTCCTGTACGATGGGATGGGGGCATTCAGTGACCACTGGTGTCCTACGATGGGATGGGGGTACGATGGGATGGGGGCATTCAGTGACCACTGGTGTCCTGTACGATGGGATGGGGGCATTCAGTGACCACTGGTGTCCTGTACGATGGGATGGGGGCATTCAGTGACCACTGGTGTCCTGTACGATGGGATGGGGGCATTCAGTGACCACTGGTGTCCTGTACGATGGGATGGGGGCATTCAGTGACCACTGGTGTCCTGTACGATGGGATGGGGGCATTCAGTGACCACGGGTGTCCTGTACGATGGGATGGGGCATTCAGTGACCACTGGTGTCCTGTACGATGGGATGGGGGCATTCAGTGACCACTGGTGTCCTGTACGATGGGATGGGGGCATTCAGTGACCACTGGTGTCCTGTACGATGGGATGGGGGCATTCAGTGACCACTGGTGTCCTGTACGATGGGATGGGGGCATTCAGTGACCACTGGTGTCCTGTACGATGGGATGGGGGCATTCAGTGACCACTGGTGTCCTGTACGATGGGATGGGGGCATTCAGTGACCACTGGTGTCCTGTACGATGGGATGGGGGCATTCAGTGACCACTGGTGTCCTGTACGATGGGATGGGGGCATTCAGTGACCACTGGTGTCCTGTACGATGGGATGGGGGCATTCAGTGACCACTGGTGTCCTGTACGATGGGATGGGGGCATTCAGTGACCACTGGTGTCCTGTACGATGGGATGGGGGCATTCAGTGACCACTGGTGTCCTGTACGATGGGATGGGGGCATTCAGTGACCACTGGTGTCCTGTACGATGGGATGGGGGGGACCACTGGTGTCCTGTACGATGGGATGGGGCATTCAGTGACCACTGGTGTCCTGTACGATGGGATGGGGGCATTCAGTGACCACTGGTGTCCTGTACGATGGGATGGGGGCATTCAGTGACCACTGGTGTCCCTGGGATGGGGGCATTCAGTGACTGGTGGGATGGGATGGGGGCATTCAGTGACCACTGGTGTCCGATGGGATGGGGGCATTCAGTGACCACTGGTGGGATGGGGGGGCATTCAGTGACCACTGGTGTCCTGTACGATGGGATGGGGGCATTCAGTGACCACTGGTGTCCTGTACGATGGGATGGGGGCATTCAGTGACCACTGGTGTCCTGTACGATGGGATGGGGGCATTCAGTGACCACTGGTGTCCTGTACGATGGGATGGGGGCATTCAGTGACGATGGGATGGGGGCACAGTGGTGTCCTGTACGATGGGATGGGGGCATTCAGTGACCACTGGTGTCCTGTACGATGGGATGGGGGCATTCAGTGACCACTGGTGTCCTGTACGATGGGATGGGGGCATTCAGTGACCACTGGTGTCCTGTACGATGGGATGGGGGCATTCAGTGACCACTGGTGTCCTGTACGATGGGATGGGGGCATTCAGTGACCACTGGTGTCCTGTACGATGGGATGGGGGCATTCAGTGACCACTGGTGTCCCACGATGGGATGGGGGCATTCAGTGACCACTGGTGTCCTGTACGATGGGATGGGGGCATTCAGTGACCACTGGTGTCCTGTACGATGGGATGGGGGCATTCAGTGACCACTGGTGTCCTGTACGATGGGATGGGGGATGGGGGCATGGGATGGGGGGCATTCAGTGACCACTGGTGTCCTGTACGATGGGATGGGGGCATTCAGTGACCACTGGTGTCCTGTACGATGGGATGGGGGCATTCAGTGACCACTGGTGTCCTGTACGATGGGATGGGGGCATTCAGTGACCACTGGTGGCGATGGGATGGGGGCATTCAGTGACCACTGGTGTCCTGTACGATGGGATGGGGGCATTCAGGACCACTGGTGTCCTGTACGATGGGACGATGGGGGGCATTCAGTGACCACTGGTGTCCTGTACGATGGGATGGGGGCATTCAGTGACCACTGGTGTCCTGTACGATGGGATGGGGGCATTCAGTGACCACTGGTGTCCTGTACGATGGGATGGGGGCATTCAGTGACCACTGGTGTCCTGTACGATGGGGATGGTACGATGGGATGGGGGCATTCAGTGACCACTGGTGTCCTGTACGATGGGATGGGGGCATTCAAATCAAACCACGGGTGTTATTAATCAGTGACCACTGGTGCCGATGGGATGGGGGCAGACCAGGTGTTTTACAGTGAAATGGGGGCATTCAGTGACCACTGGTGTCCAGTTGAAAAAATAAGAATAAGAAATAAAAGTAACATGGGATGGGGGCATTAGTGACCACTGGTGTCCTGTACATGGGATGGGGGCATTTATGACCAGGGGGTGTCCAGTCACGATGGGATGGGGGCATAAAAGGGGTGTCCTGTACGATGGGATATATACAGGGGGTACGATGGGATGGGGGCATTCAGTACAGAGACAATGGGAGGCTGACCATATACAGGGGGGTACCAGTACAGAGTACAATGTGGAGGCTGACCACTGGTGTATACGATGGGATGGGGGCATTCAGTGACCACTGGGGTACCGTACAGAGACAATGTGGAGGCTATATACACTGGGGGTACGATGGGATGGGGGTACAGAGTGTCAATGGGGTGGAGGCTATATACAGGGGGTACCACTGGTGTCCAGAGTCAATGGGGGCATATATACAGGGGGTACCGATGGGATGGGGGTACAGAGTCAATGTGGAGGCTATATACATGGGATGGGGGTACCAGTACAGAGACAATGTGGAGGCTATATACAGGGGGTACCAGTACAGAGTCAATGTGGAGGCTATATACAGGGGGTACCGGTACAGAGTCAATGTGGAGGCTATATACAGGGGTACCAGTACAGGTAGGCTATATACAGGGGGTACAGAGACAATGTGGAGGCTATATACAGGGGGTACCGGTACAGAGTCAATGTGGAGGCTATATACAGGGGGTACCAGTACAGAGTCAATGTGGAGGCTATATACAGGGGGTACCGGTACAGAGAATGTGGAGGCATACAGGGGGTACCAGTACAGAGACAATGTGGAGGCTATATACAGGGGGTACCAGTACAGAGTCAATGTGGAGGCTATATACAGGGGGTACCGTACAGAGTCAATGTGGAGGCTATATACAGGGGGTACCGGTACAGAGTCAATGTGGAGGCTATATACAGGGGGTACCTATATACAGGGGGGTACAGAGTCAATGTGGAGGCTATATACAGGGGGGGGTAGGCCAGGGGGATACAGAGTCAATGTGGAGGCTATATACAGGGGGGTACAGAGTCAATGTACAGTCAATGTGGAGGCTATACAGGGTGTACAGTAGACAATGTGTGGAGGGGGGGCACCGGTGAGTTCATGTAGGTAGAGTTATTAAAGTGACTATGCATAGATGACAACAACAGAGAGTAGCAGCTGCATTGAAGAAGGGGAGGGTGGGGGGGGGGAGGGTGGGGGCAATGCAAATAGTCTGAGTAGCCATTTGATTAGGTGTTAAGGAGTCCTATGTCTTGGGGATAGAAGCTGTTCAGAAGCATTGCCTTCCATAGACATAGTAGCCTAAATAATGGCCTGCAACAGCAGCACGACCCTAAGACTGAGGAGATGTTAATTGATTAATTAGCTCAGGAGCAACACCTGCTTTCAATATACTTTGTATCCGTCTATTACTCAGTGTTTCCATTATGTTGGCAGTTACCAAGCTAGGCTTAGATTTCCCCCTGTCTATACCCTCCCTGTCTATACCCTCCCTGTCTATACCCTCCCTGTCTATACCCTCTCTGTCTATACCCTCTCTGTCTATACCCTCTCTGTCTATACCCTCCTGTCTATACCCTCCCTGTCTATACCCTCCCTGTCTATACCCTCCCTGTCTATACCCTCTCTGTCTATACCCTCCCTGTCTATACCCTCTCTGTCTATACCCTCTCTGTCTATACCCTCCCTGTCTATACCCTCTCTGTCTATACCCTCCCTGTCTATACCCTCTCTGTCTATACCCTCTCTGCCTATACCCTCTCTGTCTATACCCTCTCTGCCTATACCCTCTCTGTCTATACCCTCCCTGTCTATACCCTCCCTGTCTATACCCTAACTGTCTATACCCTCCCTGTCTATACCCTCCCTGTCTATACCCTCTCTGTCTATACCCTCCCTGTCTATACCCTCCCTGTCTATACCCTCCCTGTCTATACCCTCCCTGTCTATACCCTCCCTGTCTATACCCTCCCTGTCTATACCCTCCCTGTCTATACCCTCCCTGTCTATACCCTCCCTGTCTATACCCTCCCTGTCTATACCCTCCCTGTCTATACCCTCCCTGTCTATACCCTCTCTGTCTATACCCTCTCTGTCTATACCCTCTCTGTCTATACCCTCCCTGTCTATACCCTCCCTGTCTATACCCTCCCTGTCTATACCCTCCCTGTCTATACCCTCCCCCTCTATACCCTCCCTGTCTATACCCTCCCTGTCTATACCCTCCCTGTCTATACCCTCCCTGTATCTACCCTCCCCCTCTATACCCTCCCTGTCGTAATTCAAGTGAGAGGAAGTCGTGTAAAGAGACACACACACTCAGAGGAAGTCGTGTAAAGAGACACACACACACACACTCAGAGGAAGTCGTGTAAAGACACACACACACACACACACTCAGAGGAAGGCGTACACACAGGCCATCTCGGGAGGTCTGTTTCATTTAGCTCTCTGCAGAGCACCGTCGGGTTCAAAGGTTATTCAGTCACACAAATCCTATTACCTCTCCTTCTGTAGACCGGAGGCCCAGTCCTGAACCCCACAACCAGATGAAAGCGAGAGAATGTTCTGTCCGTTTCTATACACCTCCCTCCCCTCTTCGCATCCCTCTCTCACGGGGAAAAAAATACAACACGTGTTATCGCGCATTACATTATCAATGAATGAAATATATTTGCATTGACGTATGGGGACAATACAACATTATCCATCATGATAATCACAACTCTTACAATAAATCACCGTAAAGAAACAAGAAGAAGGTTGGGGGGGCATTTGATTTTGTCAAAGTAAATAATCGATTGTTTGGCTAAATTGAAGAAATAAAAATACACGACAGTGACTACATTTACAGGCCACTTTCAGTAATACGTAATGGGCTTATAACGGTGTCATGGTTGTGTAATGAATGCAGTGACGCAACGTTGTTGAGACCAGCACAAATGAACAGGCCAAGTTTAGAAGCGGGCGGCCTATAATAACACATCGTATATTACGTGACAGGCCTCTCTCTCTCTAACCACGCCTGTTTAAGTACAGTTAGTACCTGACGCAACGGAAGACACCACGCCCCTTTTACGCGTGGCGTCGTAAATAATGAGCACCATTTTGGAATGTCTATACACGTCATAATAATGACAACAACAAAAAAAAAAAAAAAAACGGACGTTGTAAATCAAAATGTCACCTCAGCGGGTTTCCGGTATGGAATTGATGCGCGTGAGGTTCGAGAGGCCTTGTTCTTCTGTGTTGCTCTAGTTTAACATAAAAACCCACATTTAAGACAACCCTGCTGGTTTTTATGAATATCCTGAACCAATATTAATTTAGGAGGAAGGGGGGGGGGCGGTTAGACCTGGTTTCACTTAAACTCACTAAATGTCTTTAGTGGTATCAATAGAATCGAAGGCGGTTTCTGTAAAGTTTGAGTAGGTAGGCCTAGTTTTGAGTTTTAAAAAAAAATGCTGATATTTATTTAGATAATCAACCGTCGTTAGAACCCAGAGAATATATATATTGATAACTAATTACTAATATAACTAATCGATAACTATTGCTAATGTTGGCGCTGTTTCCACCCCCCCCCCCACACAAAAAAATAGATTGCAACGGAAAAAACACGGCCACCTCAGACCACAAGAGAAAAGGGAACTACGATCAGTTGTTGCAGATGTGTGTTTTTGTTACAAGCATGCAAATTCAATAATTAAAAATAGACTATTTTAAATGTTACAAAAAGCGCGACCCCAAAGGCAAGACAACAACACATGTAGTATAAATATGTCTAGACTAGAGGCTATGTTATAACACGCAATGGCGACACTATCAGACATTTTCACATTTTTTCCAAACATACTCAAATATATATATGATGCATAGATTAGATTAGCCGATATATATATATATATACTTGATTATTTTATTTTTTTTGCTTCAAATTATGTCGAGATGCAGACATATATATATATATATTAAGCAACGAATCGAAAATGAACTGATGTCTGTCATCGCTAATATTTCTTCCCTCTGAATCAACACAATTAGGATATATACACATTTAACTGCGGGGTCTTTTGTTTTTCTTTTTAAACGTGTCAAACTTGTATATTATAATGTTTTGTCACGATCTCGACATAATTTGAAGCAAAAAAAAAATAATAAATCAAGTATAATTAGGAACAACTATTTTGTAGCCTACATTCAAATGAATGATGTGGAAAAGCCGAACCCGAGTCAGGGACCATGGTAACCGTGGTAACACCTTTCAGCAGATCACGCTCTGATTTAGGACGTAAATATTACACAATTACAGTCGACAACAAGACAACAAGAGACTCAATATATGCCATGACACCAGTGAGGCGACTTGGTTAAAGAGTAGGTGTGTGTGTGTGTGTGTGTGTGTGTGTGTGTGTGTGTGTGTGTGTGTGTGTGTGTGTGTGTGTGTGTGTGTGTGTGTGTGTGTGTGTGTGTGTGTGTGTGTGTGTGTGTGTGTGTGTGTGTGTGTGCGTGTGTGTGCGTGTGTGTGTGTGTGTGCGTGTGTGTGCGTGTGGTATGCAGAGGCCCTTTCTCCACTGTTGCGTGCGTTTGTGTGTGAAGACAAGACCTTCACCCAAATGAGCCTCTGTCCTCCTCGACAGACTGCTGTGATTGATCCTGTATTTTGTACAGTGCATTGACACCATACACGTGGGTAATACTGATATAATCCCCACCCCACCCCCTCTCAATGTGCGCTCATGTCCCCCTCCCTATAAAATGGAGAAATACATATGAACAGATACATAGATTAGATTAGCCGAGTTTGAGATTAACCGAACTAGATTAGCCACTTGTTCAGAATCCCAAAGTCATGTTTAACATCTGCCAAGTCATCCTGTCGCAGGTCTGTCTTCTGTACGCTACAGAGTCACGCGTAAAACACCTACTATACCGTCAAAAAATACAAAACAAACACACATCGACTTCATAAAACACCAACTTTATAATCTGTATATAACACAAGTCTGAACGTTACACAACGGCCTTAAAGCAAGGCGGAATATATACAGGATGCACAGATTACTGAATTCAAGAACAGCCCCAATGCAAACTACTAAGTAGCCTACACTGACAACACGGACTGTATCTAAGAGTCTGGCTGGTTGAACGTCTCTTGGAGAATCTCTGCCTGTTAACCAAAAACATGTGCTACACGCGCCACTTAAAAAAATATAGGCTTCTTAATTAAAAAAGTTCAGACGGAAATCGAGTTAAATTACTTTCAGAAGAAGTTATAGATTGAACATTAAAAAAAAAAACTCACCCTGTTGGAAACTTCACATCAGAGAAGACTGAAGCCAAAACTAAAACTCAGTCCTGTTTGATAATTATAATATCGTTGTGTGGTAATACTTCATCATTAGTAAGGAAGCGTCAGGTGTGTGAGAGTTCGCAGAGAGAGAAGCAGCCAGCGGCCCTTACCTACCTGCTCTTCCCGGCCTCAACACATGACCCGCGGCCTCTACTTCCATTCTGCTCCCGTTGGGCTTGGAGCTGGGCGGGGGAAGCGATGGATGTGTGGGGGGTGTTGGGGGGTGTTGGGGGAGAAAGAACAAAAAACTTTTCTCTAACGCTTCCCCTCTTCCTCCTCTCTTCCTCCTCACACACTTTTTCCCCCCTTTCTCTCTTTTCTCTCTCTCTCGCAACAGTACTTTTTGGTGAGTTGTATAAAGGGGTGAAATAATTCGACCCTTCCGCTCCCTATTGCGACGCTGCACAGGGCGCAGTGATCTGAGACTAAACACTTTAGGTGGAAAGGCCTTGGAGGGGAGCGTGAAATGATCACACCGAGAGGGAGTCAAAAGAGCCGCGCTCTCAATGTGCGCTCATGTCCCCCCCTCCTCCCCCCTCTCTCTCTCTCTTTCCTACACACGCACGAACGCACAACGAGACACACAATGGTATCAATATACACACACACACACACTGGCACGTCACACGCACACACGTGCACCTGCAAGGCTGTGGTCCCCGCGCGCTTGCGCATCTGTCACGGAGTTCCACTTTACCAAACTACCCCCCCCTCTCTCTCTCTCTCTCTCTCTCTGTCTCTCACCAGCTTTCCCCGTGATACTCTCTCTATCCAACGAACACAAAGTTAAACACGACTCGTCGTTGAGTCGACTGCTTGTAGTAATGGCACAGACGACTGAATCACGGCAACAACTGTCTGTCATCCGGATCCTGAACTCTTAGGAAAAAATAACCGATCGGCGGCGCTGATCCTAGATCGGTACCTATAGGGGGGAACTTCTAGCTCTTCTCAGCGTCATCACCCACCTGTTGTTGTTAAAGCACGACAACTTTTGAGCCTCGATCCCCTTTGAGACTGTCGCCTAGTGGTTTATAAATACCTCTGACTACCGCTGACTACGTTATAGTGTTCTGATCTACAGGCACTGCGTGTGTGTGTGTGTGTGTGTGTGTGTGTGTGTGTGTGTGTGTGTGTGTGTGTGTGTGTGTGTGTGTGTGTGTGTGTGTGTGTGTGTGTGTGTGTGTGTGTGTGTGTGTGTGTGTGTGTGTGTGTGTGTGTGTGTGTGTGTGTGTGTGTGTGTCTGTGTGTGTGTGTCTGTGTGTGTCTGTGTGTGTGTTTATTAGGCGTATAGACTGTACCCTGTGTTAACGTGCTGGTTAGTTTGACTTTGAACTGAAGCCCGGTCCATGTCAGGAGAGGAAGAACTCAACGTATTATTAGGTATGTAAATCAACCATGACTTGGCCTTAGAGCAGCAACGAGAGAGTAGGGAGGTGTCAGACAGACGTGTGTTTCTCTGTCTCTGTCTGTCTCTGTCTGTCTCTGTCTCTCTCCCTCTCTCTCTCTCTCCTCTCCTTTTTCTCTCTCTCTCTTCCTTCTCTCTCTGTCTCTCCTCTCCCCTCTCTCTCTCTCTCTCTCTCTCTCTGTATCTCTCCCCCTCTCTCTCTCTGTCTCTCTCTCTCTCTCTCTCTCTCTCTCTCTCTCTCTCTCTGTATCTCTCCCCCTCTCTCTCTCTGTCTCTCTCTCTCTCTCTCTGTCTCTGTCTCTCCCTGTCTCTCTCTTTCTCTCTCTGTCTCTCTTTCTCTCTCTCTGTCTCTCTCTCTCTCTCTCTCTGTCTCTGTCTCTGTCTCTCCCTGTCTCTCTCTTTCTCTCTCTCTCATTCTCTCTCTCTCTGTATCTCTCTCTTTCCTTCTCTCTCTCTGTCTCTCTGTCTCTCTCTCTCTCTGGAAAACATCATCAGAGCGCTGGTCGGTTGGTAGTTCGGGTCCCAGGGTTCACGAGCGACACCGAGACAATTGAGTGCAGAACAAAGCGTTGAGACAGCGACCAATTTTACTCGCCTTGTCTCGCTCTGCTCCCCCTCCGCGACCCTGACCCTTCGCCTCCCGCGACAACGGGGCGGGCAAAACAAAACACAACATAAATAGCGACGTTTTGTCTTTTTTATTTATTTTATTCATAGTGACGTTTAATAAGAAGCCATTCACCGGAGCGTAATAAGAAAGAAAAGATATTGGCTTGATGTCATTGTGACCGTCGTTTCCTTCTCGTAAATAGCGTGTAAAAAAAAACACCTTGTAAAATATCGTTGTTTTGTGTGTTTTTGTTTCAATATCAATTATTCATTCAATCAATAATTGTAAATCATTTAAATCAATAATCAAAACGAGTAATATTGTGACTGAGATGTGTGCATCGTGTTATACCAGACAGTTAAAAACCTCTCTAAGGCTGTTTAAACACCTTGCATGGATATTTCTAAAGACATAAAGAAGCACTTAAACACAATATTCAATTCACTCTTTTCACTCTTACACAATATGCCCACAAACTCAGAACCCTCCATTGGCGTCTTTGGCCTCTGAAGTGACCTCTATTGGAGTTGTCTCCCTGAACAGAACATCAACATTAAAACAACTGTTATTCGGCCTACAAAAACAGACAGGAGTTTGTAAAGTGCAAACCAACCGTCCGTTTCTTTCTCCGCCTAGTTTAGGAGAGGAGGCTCGTTTACGTTAATGATTTTATAGCGATGTCATTTCTACTTCTCGACATAACAAAGCGCATGTCGTAGGATATAGCAGAAAGGACTAAAAAGGGAGAACAAATACAATATATTCGATTAAAATAATGCACGCCCTAAAAACCCAATGCGTCAAAGTTGGAAAATATACTGAATATATTAGTTTTGTGAGAAAGAAAATATTTGATGATAAAAGTAGGGTCTTTTATTAAAACGGTTTTACAGCGTTTGAATCTTTTCTCTCTGCAGGCCACACATATTAGTCAATTCTATAGGCCTTTATCCGAAAAACATATCAGGGATTTGTATTAATAACTATTATTACTACCTATTCATTATTATTATTACTATTTTTATAGGAGTATATTTCGTTTTTGTTGCAATGATTTCGGATAACGAAACATGAAACAATTTCCTCTATAGTAAATAAATAAATAATACTTAACATATATATATATATATTTTTAAATCAAACGCTACAACGAGACAATAACTGAGTTTGCATCCAATTTTTCTCATGTTCTTTCTGGGAGAAAGATCCTAAAATAAAATACTATTGGGGAGAGTAATACCAATAACTGAACTGAATTTATAACATATTTTAACGTCGTATAATCACGGTCCCGATACATTCACGTTTTTCTTGATCGATCAAATCAAATTGTATTTATGACGTGCGCCGAATACGATATCCCACCAACGGGACCTTACAGTGAAATGCTTCCTTTACAAGTCCTTAAACCAACAATGGAGTTTTAAGAAAATACCTAAAAATACCTAAAGAAATAAATAAAAGTAATAAATAATTAAAGTGCAGCATTAAAATAACAATAGTGAGGTTATGTAAAGGGGGCTGCTGGTTAGACACTGCACATTTGCTGTCGCGGTGTAATTTAGGCCTATTTTGGATCCAAAACACAGTCGCCTACAGTCGCTATATCACATAAAGATTAAAAAAAACTTCGTTAATGTATTTAATGTAGGCCTGCGTATCATTCTACTTCATTAATGTAGGCCTGCGTATCATTCTACTTTATTAATGTATTTAATGTAGGCCTGCGTATCATTCTACTTCATTAATGAGGCCTGCATATCATTCTACTTCATTAATGTATTTAATGTAGGCCTGCTTATCATTCTACTTCATTAATGTAGGCCTGCGTATCATTCTACTTTATGAATGTATTTAATGTAGGCCTGCATATCATTCTACTTCATTAATGTATTTAATGTAGGCCTGCATATCATTCTACTTCATTAATGTATTTAATGTAGGCCTGCATATCATTCTACTTCATTAATGTAGGCCTGCATATCATTCTACTTCATTAATGTAGGCCTGCATATCATTCTACTTTATTAATGTATTTAATGTAGGCCTGCATATCATTCTACTTCATTAATGTATTTAATGTAGGCCTGCATATCATTCTACTTCATTAATGTATTTAATGTAGGCCTGCGTATCATTCTACTTTATTAATGTATTTAATGTAGGCCTGCATATCATTCTACTTCATTAATGTAGGCCTGCATATCATTCTACTTCATTAATGTAGGCCTGCGTATCATTCTACTTTATGAATGTATTTAATGTAGGCCTGCATATCATTCTACTTCATTAATGTATTTAATGTAGGCCTGCCTATCATTCTACTTCATTAATGTGGGCCTGCGTATCATTCTACTTTATTAATGTATTTAATGTAGGCCTGCATATCATTCTACTTCATTAATGTGGGCCTGCGTATCATTCTACTTCATTAATATGGGCCTGCGTATCATTCTACTTCATTAATGTAGGCCTGCATATCATTCTACTTCATTAATGTAGGCCTGCATATCATTCTACTTCATTAATGTATTTAATGTAAGGCCTGCATATCATGCTACTTCATTAATGTATTTAATGTAGGCCTGCATATCATTCTACTTCATTAATGTATTTAATGTAGGCCTGCATATTATGCTACTTCATTAATGTATTTAATGTAGGCCTGCATATCATTCTACTTCATTAATGTAGGCCTGCATATCATTCTACTTCATTAATGTAGGCCTGCATATCATTCTACTTCATCAGGACCACCTTTAGCCAGTAAATTCGCATTAGTTTGGGTGATATTAATTATTATTATTATTATTATTGTTTGTTTGTTGGTTTTCCTTTTATTTATCTGGTTAATGAATGTGATTAGAGCGAGGCGGGGGGTTGGGGTGGAAAGGGATATTGTTTTTGACCCCGGTCTGACCGAGCGGAACCGGAAAGAATCGCATTAAGAGCGCGAGACAGAAGAACTAAAGGAACAATTAGAAGAGAAACGTCAACAAAACAAATGCATACTTTGTTTGTTTGTGGGTCCTCGTCCGTCTCTGCGGCTTTCATCCAGCCGCCAGTCCTCAATATAAAGCGTTACAGAGGTTTCAAAGGGGAAGTCTACACATGTTTTCGGTCCCTACATTAACTTGCTAATGCAGCGCAATCATGTCCTCAAACTGATACAGCCGAGCGGCAATGTACTCAATACATTTGTTGTGGTCGACAAAACATCACTTACACACTATAAACATATCGATTAATATATATATATTATATCACATATAGGGTAATACTGTCTGAACCGTTTTTTGTCGGGATGTGAGGCCAAAATTGGAAGCCATTGTAATTTACAGAAGATGAAACACTATCTCTCTCGCACACACACACACACACACACACACACACACACACACACACACACACACACACACACACACACACACACACACACACACACACACACACACACACACACACACATACAGGCGCCTTCAGAGAGGATTCATACCCCTCGATTTATTCCACATTTCGTTGTGTTACGACCTGAATTCAAAATACCCCAATAATGAAATCACAATACCCCGATAATGACATCACAATACCCCAATAATGACATCACAATACCCCAATAATGACATCACAATACCCCAATAATGACATCAAAATACCCCAATAATCACATCACAATACCCCCATAATGACATCACAATACCCCAATAATGACATGACAATACCCCCATAATGACATCACAATACCCCAATAATGACATCACAATACCCCGATAATGGCATCACAATACCCCAATAATGACATCACAATACCCCAATAATGACATCACAATACCCCGATAATGACATCAAAATACCCCCATAATGACATGACAATACCCCCAATAATGACATCACAATACCCCAATAATGACATCAAAATACCCCAATAATCACATCACAATACCCCCATAATGACATCACAATACCCCAATAATGACATCACAATACCCCAATAATGACATGACAATACCCCCATAATGACATCACAATACCCCAATAATGACATCACAATACCCCAATAATGACATCACAATACCCCAATAATGACATCACAATACCCCCATAATGACATCACAATACCCCAATAATGACATCACAATACCCCAATAATGACATCACAATACCCCAATAATGACATCACAATACCCCAATAATGACATCACAATACCCCCATAATGACATCACAATACCCCAATAATGACATCACAATACCCCAATAATGACATCACAATACCCCAATAATGACATCACAATACCCCAATAATGACATCACAATACCCCCATAATGACAAAGTGGAAAAACATGTTGTTGATTTTTAGACATGATTTTCAAATGTATTGAAAATGAAATACAGAAATATCTTATTTACATAAGTATTTACAGCCCCGGAGTCAATATGTTGTAGAAGCACCTTCGGCAGCGATTACAGCTGTTGACTCTTTCTGGATAAATATCTAAGAGCTTTGCAAACGTGGATTATTCTTATTAAAATTCTTCAAGCTCTGTCAAGTTTGTTGTTGATCATCGCTAGACAGCCATTTCCAAGTCAAGCCATAGATTTTCAAGCCGATTTAAGTACAAACTGTAACTAGGCAACTCAAGAACATTCGATGTCTTCTTGGTAAGTAAAGGTGAATTCATCTCCCAGTGTAGATGTGTTGTAGGTTATTGTCCTGCTGAAAGGTGAATTCCTCTCCCAGTGTCTGGTTTAAAAGCAGACGGAACCAGGTTTTCCTCTAGGATTTTGCCTGTTCTTAGCTCTGTTCTGTTTATTTTCATCCTGAAAAACTCGGCAGTATTTGCTGATGACAAGCATACCCGTACCATGATGCAGCCACCACCATACTGGAAAATAAGGAGGCAGTTACTCGTTGATGTGTTGTTTTGGATTTGCCCCAAACATGAGGCTTTGCATTTGGGCCAGAAAGTGTCTTCCTTTGTCGATGTTATTTTACATTCCCTATATCCCCAAGTAGACCAGCCTATATCCCCCTATATCCCCAAGTAGACCAGCCTACATCCCCCTATATCCCCAAGTAGACCAGCCTACATCCCCCTATATCCCCAAGTAGACCAGCCTATATCCCCCTATATCCCCAAGTAGACCAGCCTACATCCCCCTATATCCCCAAGTAGACCAGCCTATATCCCCTAGTAGACCAGCCTATATCCCCCAGTAGACCAGTCTATATCTCCCAGTAGACCAGCCTATATCCCCCAGTAGACCAGCCTATATTCCCCAGTAGACCAGCCTATATCCCCTAGTAGACCAGCCTATATCCCCCAGTAGACCAGCCTATATTCCCCAGTAGACCAGCCTATATCCCCTAGTAGACCAGCCTATATTCCCCAGTAGACCAGCCTATTCCCCAGTAGACCAGCCTATATCCCCCAGTAGACCAGCCTATTCCCCCAGTAGACCAGCCTATATCCCCCCAGTAGACCAGCCTATTCCCCAGTAGACCAGCCTATTCCCCCAGTAGACCAGCCTATTCCCCCAGTAGACCAGCCTATATCCCCCAGTAGACCAGCCTATTCCCCCAGTAGACCAGCCTATATCCCCAGTAGACCAGCCTATATCCCCGGTAGACCAGCCTATATCCCCCAGTAGACCAGCCTATATCCCCAGTAGACCAGCCTATATTCCCCAGTAGGCCAGCCTATATCCCCAAGTAGACCAACCTATATCCCCCTATATCCCCCAGTAGACCAGCCTATTCCCCCAGTAGACCAGCCTATTCCCCCAGTAGACCAGCCTATATCCCCCAGTAGACCAGCCTATTCCCCCAGTAGACCAGCCTATATCCCCCAGTAGACCAGCCTATATCCCCCAGTAGACCAGCCTATTCCCCCAGTAGACCAGCCTATTCCCCAGTAGACCAGCCTATATCCCCCAGTAGACCAGCCTATTCCCCAGTAGACCAGCCTATTCCCCCAGTAGACCAGCCTATATTCCCCAGTAGGCCAGCCTATATCCCCCAGTAGACCAACCTATATCCCCCAGTAGACCAGCCTATATCCCCCAGTAGACCAGCCTATATCCCCCAGTAGACCAGCCTATATCCCCCAGTAGACCAGCCTATATCCCCCAGTAGACCAGCCTATATTCCCCAGTAGGCCAGCCTATATCCCCAAGTAGACCAACCTATATCCCCAGTAGACCAGTCTATATCTCCCAGTAGACCAGCCTATATCCCCCAGTAGACCAGCCTATATTCCCCAGTAGACCAGCCTATATCCCCTAGTAGACCAGCCTATATCCCCCAGTAGACCAGCCTATATTCCCCAGTAGACCAGCCTATATCCCCTAGTAGACCAGCCTATATTCCCCAGTAGACCAGCCTATATCCCCAGTAGACCAGCCTATATCCCCCAGTAGACCAGCCTATATCCCCCAGTAGACCAGCCTATATCCCCTAGTAGACCAGCCTATATCCCCCAGTAGACCAGCCTATATTCCCTAGTAGACCAGCCTATATCCCCTAGTAGACCAGCCTATATCCCCGAGTAGACCAGCCTATATCCCCAGTAGACCAGCCTATATCTCCCAGTAGGCCAGCCTACATCCCCCAGTAGACCAGCCTATATTCCCTAGTAGACCAGCCTATATCCGCCAGTAGACCAGCCTATATTCCCTAGTAGACCAGCCTACCCCCCCAGTAGACCAGCCTATATCCCCCAGTAGACCAGCCTATATCCCCCAGTAGACCAGCCTATTCCCCCAGTAGACCAGCCTATATCCCCCAGCAGACCAGCCTATTCCCCCAGTAGACCAGCCTATATCCCCCCAGTAGACCAGCCTATTCCCCAGTAGACCAGCCTATTCCCCCAGTAGACCAGCCTATTCCCCCAGTAGACCAGCCTATATCCCCCAGTAGACCAGCCTATTCCCCCAGTAGACCAGCCTATATCCCCCAGTAGACCAGCCTATATCCCCCGGTAGACCAGCCTATATCCCCCAGTAGACCAGCCTATATCCCCCAGTAGACCAGCCTATATCCCCCTATATCCCCCAGTAGACCAGCCTATATTCCCCAGTAGGCCAGCCTATATCCCCAAGTAGACCAACCTATATCCCCCTATATCCCCCAGTAGACCAGCCTATTCCCCCAGTAGACCAGCCTACTCCCCAGTAGACCAGCCTATATCCCCCAGTAGACCAGCCTATATCCCCCAGTAGACCAGCCTATTCCCCCAGTAGACCAGCCTATATCCCCCAGTAGACCAGCCTATATCCCCCAGTAGACCAGCCTATTCCCCCAGTAGACCAGCCTATTCCCCCAGTAGACCAGCCTATATCCCCCAGTAGACCAGCCTATTCCCCCAGTAGACCAGCCTATTCCCCCAGTAGACCAGCCTATATTCCCAAGTAGGCCAGCCTATATCCCCCAGTAGACCAACCTATATCCCCCAGTAGACCAGCCTATATCCCCCAGTAGACCAGCCTATATCCCCCAGTAGACCAGCCTATATCCCCCAGTAGACCAGCCTATATCCCCCAGTAGACCAGCCTATATCCCCCAGTAGACCAGCCTATATTCCCCAGTAGGCCAGCCTATATCCCCAAGTAGACCAACCTATATCCCCAGTAGACCAGCCTATATCCCCCAGTAGACCAGCCTATTCCCCAGTAGACCAGCCTATATCCCCCAGTAGACCAGCCTATATCCCCCAGTAGACCAGCCTATATCTCCCAGTAGACCAGCCTATATCCCCCAGTAGACCAGCCTATATCCCCCAGTAGACCAGCCTATATCCCCCAGTAGACCAGCCTATATCCCCTTGTAGACCAGCCTATATCCCCCAGTAGACCAGCCTATATCCCCCAGTAGACCAGCCTATATCCCCCAGTAGACCAGCCTATATCCCCCAGTAGACCAGCCTATATCTCCCAGTAGACCAGCCTATATCCCCCAGTAGACCAGCCTATATCCCCCAGTAGACCAGCCTATATCCCCCAGTAGACCAGCCTATATCCCCTTGTAGACCAGCCTATATCCCCCAGTAGACCAGCCTATATTCCCCAGTAGGCCAGCCTATATCCCCCAGTAGACCAGCCTATATCCCCTAGTAGACCAACCTATATCCCCCAGTAGACCAGCCTATATCCCCCAGTAGACCAGCCTATATCCCCCTATATCCCCTAGTAGACCAGCCTATATCCCCCAATAGACCAGCCTATATCCCCCAGTAGACCAGCCTATATCCCCAGTAGACCAGCCTATATCCCCCAGTAGACCAGCCTATATCCCCCAGTAGACCAGCCTATATCCCCCAGTAGACCAGCCTACATCTCCCAGTAGACCAGCCTATATCCCCCAGTAGACCAGCCTATATCCCCCAGTAGACCAGCCTATATCCCCCAGTAGACCAGCCTATATCCCCCAGTAGACCAGCCTATATCCCCCAGTAGACCAGCCTATATCCCCCAGTAGACCAGCCTATATCCCCCAGTAGACTTGCCTATATCCCCCGGTAGACCATCCTATATCCCCCGGTAGACCAGCCTATATCCCCCAGTAGACCAGCCTATATCCCCAGTAGACCAGCCCAACAGGGGTCTATCTCAGCCACAGCTCCACAGTCGGCGAGCACAGGAAGTCCCCCAGTAGACCAGCCTATATCCCCCAGTAGACCAGCCTATATCCACCAGTAGACCAGCCTATATCCCCCAGTAGACCAGCCTATATCCCCCAGTAGACCAGCCTATATCCCCCAGTAGACCAGCCTATATCCCCCAGTAGACCAGCCCAACAGGGGTCTATCTCAGCCACAGCTCCACAGTCGGCTAGCACAGGAAGTCCCCCAGTAGACCAGCCTATATCCTCCAGTAGACCAGCTCAACAGGGGTCTATCTCAGCCACAGCTCCACAGTTGGCTAGCACAGGAAGTCCCCCCCAGCCTATATCCCCCAGTAGACCAGCCTATATCCCCCAGTAGACCAGCCTACATCCCCCAGTAGACCAGCCCAACAGGGGTCTATCTCAGCCACAGCTCCACAGTTGGCTAGCACAGGAAGTCCCCCAGTAGACCAGCCTATATCCTCCAGTAGACCAGCTCAACAGGGGTCTATCTCAGCCACAGCTCCACAGTTGGCTAGCACAGGAAGTCCCCCAGTAGACCAGCCTATATCCCCCAGTAGACCAGCCTACATCCCCCAGTAGACCAGCCCAACAGGGGTCTATCTCAGCCACAGCTCCACAGTTGGCTAGCACAGGAAGTCCCCCAGTAGACCAGCCTATATCCCCCAGTAGACCAGCTCAACAGGGGTCTATCTCAGCCACAGCTCCACAGTTGGCTAGCACAGGAAGTCCCCCAATAGACCAGCCTATATCCCCCAGTAGACCAGCCTATATCCCCCAGTAGACCAGCCTATATCCCCCAGTAGACCAGCCCAACAGGAAGTCCCCCAGTAGACCAGGCTATAACAGGAAGTCTGGCCAGTCGATTGTAAAGTGAGGAACGTTATTTATCCATGACACGTTTTGTGACACCACGGCGCGCCGGGTCTATTTGTATGTAAAGGTAAACATCTTGCCGTGACCATTCGACAAGAGAGGACAAGGGTCTCCCGTGACACACACACACACACACACACACACACACACACACACACACACACACACACACACTCACCTGGACAGAAAAACAGCCCAGCGGCCCCCCTCACACACACACACACACACACACACACACACACACACACACACACACACACACACACCGTGACCATTCGACAAGAGAGGACAAGGGTCTCCCGTGACTGGCTTTATACTCATGAGACACACAGACTCACACACACACACACACACACACACTCCTGTCAAGGTTTTACTCACAGGAGACTAGAAGTGTTGTGCAGGCATTGTTGGTGTGTGTGTGTGTGACGGACGAGCGGGCGGGAGGACGGACGGACGGACAAAGATCGCACAATACACAGACAACATAGAATGGTCCTCAGTCTAGAGACCAAAGAATGGTCCTCAGTCTAGAGACCAAAGAATGGTCCTCAGTCTGGAGACCAAAGAATGGTCCTCAGTCTAGAGACCAAAGAATGGTCCTCAGTCTAGAGACCAAAGAATGGTCCTCAGTCTAGAGACCAAAGAATGGTCCTCAGTCTAGAGACCAAAGAATGGTCCTCAGTCTAGAGACCAAAGAATGGTCCTCAGTCTAGAGACCAAAGAATGGTCCTCAGTCTAGAGACCAAAGAATGGTCCTCAGTCTAGAGACCAAAGAATGGCCCTCAGTCTAGAAACCAAAGAATGGTCCTCAGTCTAGAGACCAAAGAATGGTCCTCAGTCTAGAGACCAAAGAATGGTCCTCAGTCTAGAGACCAAAGAATGGCCCTCAGTCTAGAGACCAAAGAATGGCCCTCAGTCTAGAGACCAAAGAATGGTCCTCAGTCTAGAGACCAAAGAATGGTCCTCAGTCCACAGACCAAAGAATGGCCCTCAGTCTAGAGACCAAAGAATGGTCCTCAGTCTAGAGACCAAAGAATGGTCCTCAGTCCACAGACCAAAGAATGGCCCTCAGTCTAGAGACCAAAGAATGGTCCTCAGTCTAGAGACCAAAGAATGGCCCTCATTCTAGAGACCAAAGAATGGCCCTCAGTCTAGAGACCAAAGAATGGTCCTCAGTCTAGAGACCAAAGAATGGTCCTCAGTCTAGAGACCAAAGAATGGTCCTCAGTCTAGAGACCAAAGAATGGCCCTCAGTCTAGAGACCAAAGAATGGCCCTCAGTCCACAGACCAAAGAATGGCCCTCAGTCTAGAGACCAAAGAATGGTCCTCAGTCTAGAGACCAAAGAATGGTCCTCAGTCTAGAGACCATAGAATGGTCCTCAGTCTAGAGACCATAGAATGGCCCTCAGTCTAGAGACCAAAGAATGGTCCTCAGTCTAGAGACCAAAGAATGGTCCTCAGTCCACAGACCAAAGAATGGCCCTCAGTCCACAGACCATAGAATGGTCCTCAGTCCACAGACCAAAGAATGGCCCTCAGTCCACAGACCATAGAATGGTCCTCAGTCCACAGATGAGTCCATCTAAATTATAATCATTGTTTGCTATCTTTTCAAGTCTGTCCCACCTGACTTAACACAGCTTCCAGGATGGTTTATAGACTTCAGATTAGTATTTTTATTCGACACAAATGACAACAATCATGGGTCAGAATAGCTTCTTCTGAAAATCCTTCTTTTTTTTTCTCCTCCCCTCCTCTCCCAGGAATAGACAAGAGTCCTTCAAAAGTGCATGGACCACAGAACAACGGCAACAACAAAAAAAAACAACAACACAACACAACAGTACCCAGACACACACTAAGCACCAATAAATGAGGACAATGATATGCTTCTTCTGGCTCCTTCTCTGCCTCCAATAAGAATCCTTGTCAGGCATAACCGACACTTTGGAATGTCTGATTGGAAATAACGGAAGACCACACACACACACACACACACACACAATGCTCGGGACGCTATTCCATCTTTACCAGGCCACTGGTTTTGGATTGGCGCATATCTACCGACGCTCAGCGCGTCTTTCACATCGAGGCGTCTCCACCTAGAAACTAGAGCGGGTAAATAACGCTCAATAGACGGGGCAGAAATCAGACAGCCGCATCGCAATTTACCTGGAGCAGGGAGGCATTCCTGACCTGCATCTCATAGAGAGACAGAGAGAGAGACGGAGAGAGAGACAGAGAGAGAGACGGAGAGAGAGACGGAGAGAGAGACGGAGGGGGAGAGACAGAGAGAGAGACGGAGGGGGAGGGACAGATAGAGAGACGGAGGGGAGGGACAGATAGAGAGACGGAGGGGAGAGATAGACGGAGGGGAGAGACAGAGAGAGAGACGGAGGGGGAGAGACAGAGAGAGAGACGGAGGGGGAGAGAGAGAGAGAGAGACGGAGGGGAGAGACAGAGAGAGAGACGGAGGGGAGAGACAGATAGAGAGACGGAGGGGGAGAGAGAGAGAGAGAGATGGAGGGGGAGAGACAGAGAGAGAGACGGAGGGGGAGAGAAAGAGAGAGAGACGGAGGGGGAGAGACAGAGAGAGAGAGACGGAGGGGGAGAGACAGAGAGAGAGACGGAGGGGGAGAGACAGAGAGAGAGACGGAGGGGGAGAGACAGAGAGAGAGACGGAGGGGGAGAGAGAGAGAGAGAGACGGAGGGGGAGAGACAGAGAGAGAGACGGAGGGGGAGAGACAGAGAGAGAGACGGAGGGGAGAGAGAGAGAGAGAGACGGAGGGGGAGAGACAGAGAGAGAGACGGAGGGGGAGAGACAGAGAGAGAGAGACGGAGGGGAGAGACAGACAGAGAGACGGAGGGGGAGAGACAGAGAGAGAGACGGAGGGGGAGAGAGAGAGAGACGGAAGGGGAGAGACAGAGAGAGAGACGGAGGGGGAGAGAGAGAGAGACGGAGGGGAGAGACAGAGAGAGAGACGGAGGGGGAGAGACAGAGAGAGAGACGGAGGGGGAGAGACAGAGAGAGAGACGGAGGGGGAGACGGAGGGAGAGAGAGAGAGAGAGAGAGACGGAGGGGGAGAGAGAGAGACGGAAGGGGAGAGACAGAGAGAGAGACGGAGGGGAGAGAGAGAGAGAGAGAGAGAGAGAGAGAGAATGAGAGAGGGGGAGAGAGAGATACAGAGAGAGACAGAGACAGAGAGAGACAGAGACAGAGAGAGAGAGACAGAGAGAGAGACAGAGACAGAGAGACATAGAGAGAAAGAGACAGAGAGAGAGACAGAGAGAGAGAAAGGGAAGGAGAGAGAGACAGAGAGAGACAGAGAGAGAGACAGAGAGAGAGAGAGACAGAGAGACATAGAGAGACAGAGAGAGAGAGAGACAGAGAGAGAGAGAGAGAGAGAGACAGAGAGAGACAGAGAGAGAGACAGAGAGAGAGACAGAGAGACATAGAGAGACAGAGAGAGAGACAGAGAGAGAGACAGAGAGACATAGAGAGACAGAGAGAGACAGAGAGAGAGACAGAGAGAGAGACAGAGAGAGAGACAGAGAGAGAGAGACAGGAGAAAAGGAGAGTCCCTGTCCCCCTCAGTCTGCTCACCAAAGCAAAACTAGTGCGGGGGGTGGATGGGATGCGACGACGGGGACCGAGGGGGTTAGGTTGGGGTTTCAGATGGGGACGGGGACGGGGAAAGGTAGGTTAACCTTTGTAGGAAAACAATCTGACGTGATGGCCTTTTCCTGACTGTGCCTGTGCTCTGACACGCATGGGAACCCCCCCTAGAAATCAGATGGCATTCAAACTGGGATTCACTAGAATATCTATTCTCTAGACCACCGGAGAACGCAGCAACGACGGCAGGGCCTCTACGGAGAACGCAGCTCACTGTATGACGGCAGGGCCTCTACGGAGAAATACGACGAGGACAAATGTCACAATATACATGTAGGCTGTAGTCAATAAACACATCTGGAGGGGGCCATTTATATCTATGATAGCCTATCGTTTTACATTCTCATCAATTTTACATCCCCCCCCCCCCGTAGTGAACATTTTCACATTTTTTTAAATCCTATTTATTTCAGCAGGTCATTGATGTCGATGACAGGATGTACATCTGTTCAGTTCGCCAACTCGGTTTACTGATCGTGATTTAACCTCTTTGTCTGTTCTGCCTGTTGCTGTACTGCGTCAGCCAACCGGACCCGAATATTGACGACGGTGTAATCAACTGTTAAATCAAATGTGACGCTTTTGTAGCATTGAATTGTTGATATTTAAAAAAACGAAGTATAGCTCCGAACACTCGACCGGTGACTGCATCTCTCAAGCCATGGCATGTTTGAATACCGGGCGCGATCTTTCCCGTAGAGGCCCAACACAGTCTCACAATCAATTCGTGCATATATGTACAAAATGCATTTCAGCAAATTTCGTGCGTTTTTTTTGTGGCTTAATTCGTGAGAAAAGACACGAATTTATGTGCTTCTTAATTCGTGTTGGATGTGAGGCTGGGCTGACAGAACAGACTGTGGGGGGAAAATTGCGCGAAAATGGTGCACCCGAGCTCCGTACAGGGGGGGAAGGCCAACAAGCATAAACCACTGTAGGACAGCACAACAAAGTGAGTCCCCCCCAAAAAATGTACTGTATGCTTCTGCATAAATGATGTAATATGTCAGGGAGATGTGTATACTGTAACTAAGAAAGTAATACTAAGTGTATGTTGCGTAGAAGGTGTTTAGTAGCCCTAGTTATTTGGTAGGTGGTGGTGGCGAACTTGACAACTAGTGGGTTACAAACAAACATCACACAACATTTATACGGGGAAAAATAAAATCACTTTGTGGGGTAAATTGTACCACCACCCAAAAGGGTATTTTGGAGACTGGGGAGGCAGAGGGACATGTGCTCTGTCTTCCCAGGTAGAGACCCTATTTATCACCTACCAGACGTGTATTTAGGAGACTGGGGAGGCAGAGGGACATGTGCTCTGTCTTCCCAGGTAGAGCCCCTATTTATCACCTACCAGACATGTATTTAGGAGACTGGGGAGGCAGAGGGACATGTGCTCTGTCTTCCCAGGTAGAGCCCCTATTTATCACCTACCAGACATGTATTTAGGAGACTGGGGAGGCAGAGGGACATGTGCTCTGTCTTCCCAGGTAGAGACCCTATTTATCACCTACCAGACATGTATTTAGGAGACTGGGGAGGCAGAGGGACATGTGCTCTGTCTTCCCAGGTATAGACCCTATTTATCACCTACCAGACATGTATTTAGGAGACTGGGGAGGCAGAGGGACATGTGCTCTGTCTTCCCAGGTAGAGCCCCTATTTATCACCTACCAGACATGTATTTAGGAGACTGGGAGGCAGAGGGACATGTGCTCTGTCTTCCCAGGTAGAGACCCTATTTATCACCTACCAGACGTGTATTTAGGAGACTGGGGAGGCAGAGGGACATGTGCTCTGTCTTCCCAGGTAGAGACCCTATTTATCACCTACCAGACATGTATTTAGGAGACTGGGGAGGCAGAGGGACATGTGCTCTGTCTTCCCAGGTAGAGACCCTATTTATCACCTACCAGACATGTATTTAGGAGACTGGGGAGGCAGAGGGACATGTGCTCTGTCTTCCCAGGTAGAGACCCTATTTATCACCTACCAGACATGTATTTAGGAGACTGGGGAGGCAGAGGGACATGTGCTCTGTCTTCCCAGGTAGAGACCCTATTTATCACCTACCAGACATGTATTTAGGAGACTGGGGAGGCAGAGGGACATGTGCTCTGTCTTCCCAGGTAGACTATTTATCACCTACCAGACGTGTATTTAGGAGACTGGGGAGGCAGAGGGACATGTGCTCTGTCTTCCCAGGTAGAGCCCCTATTTATCACCTACCAGACATGTATTTAGGAGACTGGGGAGGCAGAGGGACATGTGCTCTGTCTTCCCAGGTAGAGACCCTATTTATCACCTACCAGACATGTATTTAGGAGACTGGGGAGGCAGAGGGACATGTGCTCTGTCTTCCCAGGTAGAGACCCTATTTATCACCTACCAGACATGTATCTAGGAGACTGGGGAGGCAGAGGGACATGTGCTCTGTCTTCCCAGGTAGAGACCCTATTTATCACCTACCAGACGTGTATTTAGGAGACTGGGGAGGCAGAGGGACATGTGCTCTGTCTTCCCAGGTAGAGCCCCTATTTATCACCTACCAGACGTGTATTTAGGAGACTGGGGAGGCAGAGGGACATGTGCTCTGTCTTCACAGGTAGAGACCCTATTTATCACCTACCAGACATGTATTTAGGAGACTGGGGAGGCAGAGGGACATGTGCTCTGTCTTCCCAGGTAGAGACCCTATTTATCACCTACCAGACATGTATTTGGAGACTGGGGAGGCAGAGGGACATGTGCTCTGTCTTCCCAGGTAGAGACCCTATTTATCACCTACCAGACATGTATTTAGGAGACTGGGGAGGCAGAGGGACATGTTCTGTCTTCCCAGGTAGAGCCCCTATTTATCACCTACCAGACATGTATTTAGGAGACTGGGGAGGCAGAGGGACATGTGCTCTGTCTTCCCAGGTAGAGACCCTATTTATCACCTACCAGACATGTATTTAGGAGACTGGGGAGGCAGAGGGACATGTGCTCTGTCTTCCCAGGTAGAGACCCTATTTATCACCTACCAGACATGTATTTAGGAGACTGGGGAGGCAGAGGGACATGTGCTCTGTCTTCCCAGGTAGAGACCCTATTTATCACCTACCAGACGTGTATTTAGGAGACTGGGGAGGCAGAGGGACATGTGCTCTGTCTTCCCAGGTAGAGCCCCTATTTATCACCTACCAGACGTGTATTTAGGAGACTGGGGAGGCAGAGGGACATGTGCTCTGTCTTCCCAGGTAGAGACCCTATTTATCACCTACCAGACATGTATTTAGGAGACTGGGGAGGCAGAGGGACATGTGCTCTGTCTTCCCAGGTAGAGACCCTATTTATCACCTACCAGACGTGTATTTAGGAGACTGGGGAGGCAGAGGGACATGTGCTCTGTCTTCCCAGGTAGAGCCCCTATTTATCACCTACCAGACGTGTATTTAGGAGACTGGGGAGGCAGAGGGACATGTGCTCTGTCTTCCCAGGTAGAGCCCCTATTTATCAACTACCAGACGTGTATTTAGGAGACTGGGGAGGCAGAGGGACATGTGCTCTGTCTTCCCAGGTAGAGACCCTATTTATCACCTACCAGACGTGTATTTAGGAGACTGGGGAGGCAGAGGGACATGTGCTCTGTCTTCCCAGGTAGAGACCCTATTTATCACCTACCAGACGTGTATTTAGGAGACTGGGGAGGCAGAGGGACATGTGCTCTGTCTTCCCAGGTAGAGCCCCTATTTATCACCTACCAGACATGTATTTAGGAGACTGGGGAGGCAGAGGGACATGTGCTCTGTCTTCCCAGGTAGAGACCCTATTTATCACCTACCAGACGTGTATTTAGGAGACTGGGGAGGCAGAGGGACATGTGCTCTGTCTTCCCAGGTAGAGACCCTATTTATCACCTACCAGACATGTATTTAGGAGACTGGGGAGGCAGAGGGACATGTGCTCTGTCTTCCCAGGTAGAGACCCTATTTATCACCTACCAGACATGTATTTAGGAGACTGGGGAGGCAGAGGGACATGTGCTCTGTCTTCCCAGGTAGAGACCCTATTTATCACCTACCAGACGTGTATTTAGGAGACTGGGGAGGCAGAGGGACATGTGCTCTGTCTTCACAGGTAGAGCCCCTATTTATCACCTACCAGACATGTATTTAGGAGACTGGGGGCAGAGGGACATGTGCTCTGTCTTCCCAGGTAGAGCCCCTATTTATCACCTACCAGACATGTATTTAGGAGACTGGGGAGGCAGAGGGACATGTGCTCTGTCTTCCCAGGTAGAGACCCTATTTATCACCTACCAGACGTGTATTTAGGAGACTGGGGAGGCAGAGGGACATGTGCTCTGTCTTCCCAGGTAGAGCCCCTATTTATCACCTACCAGACATGTATTTAGGAGACTGGGGAGGCAGAGGGACATGTGCTCTGTCTTCCCAGGTAGAGCCCCTATTTATCACCTACCAGACATGTATTTAGGAGACTGGGGAGGCAGAGGGACATGTGCTCTGTCTTCCCAGGTAGAGCCCCTATTTATCACCTACCAGACATGTATTTAGGAGACTGGGGAGGCAGAGGGACATGTGCTCTGTCTTCCCAGGTAGAGACCCTATTTATCACCTACCAGACGTGTATTTAGGAGACTGGGGAGGCAGAGGGACATGTGCTCTGTCTTCCCAGGTAGAGCCCCTATTTATCACCTACCAGACATGTATTTAGGAGACTGGGGAGGCAGAGGGACATGTGCTCTGTCTTCCCAGGTAGAGACCCTATTTATCACCTACCAGACGTGTATTTAGGAGACTGGGGGCAGAGGGACATGTGCTCTGTCTTCCCAGGTAGAGCCCCTATTTATCAACTACCAGACGTGTATTTAGGAGACTGGGGAGGCAGAGGGACATGTGCTCTGTCTTCCCAGGTAGAGACCCTATTTATCACCTACCAGACGTGTATTTAGGAGACTGGGGAGGCAGAGGGACATGTGCTCTGTCTTCCCAGGTAGAGACCCTATTTATCACCTACCAGACGTGTATTTAGGAGACTGGGGAGGCAGAGGGACATGTGCTCTGTCTTCCCAGGTAGAGCCCCTATTTATCACCTACCAGACATGTATTTAGGAGACTGGGGAGGCAGAGGGACATGTGCTCTGTCTTCCCAGGTAGAGCCCCTATTTATCAACTACCAGACGTGTATTTAGGAGACTGGGGAGGCAGAGGGACATGTGCTCTGTCTTCCCAGGTAGAGACCCTATTTATCACCTACCAGACATGTATTTAGGAGACTGGGGAGGCAGAGGGACATGTGCTCCGTCTTCCCAGGCAGAGACCCTATTTATCACCTACCAGACATGTATTTAGGAGACTGGGGAGGCAGAGGGACATGTGCTCTGTCTTCCCAGGTAGAGACCCTATTTATCACCTACCAGACATGTATTTGGAGACTGGGGAGGCAGAGGGACATGTGCTCTGTCTTCCCAGGTAGAGACCCTATTTATCACCTACCAGACATGTATTTAGGAGACTGGGGAGGCAGAGGGACATGTGCTCTGTCTTCCCAGGTAGAGACCCTATTTATCACCTACCAGACGTGTATTTAGGAGACTGGGGAGGCAGAGGGACATGTGCTCTGTCTTCCCAGGTAGAGCCCCTATTTATCACCTACCAGACATGTATTTAGGAGACTGGGGAGGCAGAGGGACATGTGCTCTGTCTTCCCAGGTAGAGACCCTATTTATCACCTACCAGACGTGTATTTCTGATGTTCTTCTTTGCTTTAACCCCCCCCACCACCACCACCACCACATTATTCTGTTAGCATATTAACAATGTAAATCAAATCATTGATATATCAAGGCACCTGGAGGAAGGTTAACCCCCCCCCACCACCACCACCACATATTAACAATGTCAATCAAATCATTTTGATATATCAAGGCTCCTGGAGGGTCCTTTAGGGGTTCTTCAAATTCAAACTGGGGGGTGGGACACATTCTTCAAACAACCCCCATTAATGGTTCCTCAAAAAAAAAAACTTTTTGGGGGGTAAATATTTGTCCCCCTCATAATTATAAATAATAATCAGCATTACAATAACAATAATAACGACAATAATAACAACAATAATAACAACAATAACAATAGTAATAACAATAATAATAACGACAGTAATAACAATAACAATAGTAATAACAATAACAATAATAACGACAATAATAACAACAATAATAACAACAATAACAATAGTAATAACAATAATAATAACGACAGTAATAACAACAACAATAATAATAACAACAACAATAATAATAACGACAGTAATAACAACAACAATAATAACAACAACAATAATAATAATGACAGTAATAACAACAACAATAATAACAACAACAATAATAATAACAATAATAATAACAATAACAACAACAACAATAATAATAACAATAATAATAACAATAACAATAACAACAATAATAATAACAATAATAATAACAACAATAACAACAACAACAATAATAATAACAACAACAACAATAATAATACCAACAATAACAATAATAATAATAACAACAACAACAATAATAATAATAACACCAACATTTTAGTTGTCAGTGTTTATTATGATTTTAGTGGCAAAGCAAAATTCATAAAATCGTAAAAACGAGGTAAACTCCCAGCCCCAAGTTCAGTAGGTCTGTCGTGTTGATGTGTTGATGTTGAGCCTGGGGACCAAAATGAGGTTGATGTTGATGTGTCATCTATAGGCCGTCCGTAACCAGAATACTATGGCAGAGCCTGGGGACCAAATAGGTTTCCTGTTATATTCATCAGAGGCGTATGGAGGGGGAAGTCTGTGAATACAAAACATATATAATTATACAAATATGCAAAAAATATGCATATTTTTTTTTTTTTTTTTTTTTTTGCAAAAATTATGTGAATGAAAAACCTTGTCCGTAATGAAAAGGACTCTGGGATCTTCATTAAGGAGGAGGAGGAGGGAAAATGGCTGCTGTGACTGAGTCCTGGAAGGTTCTAGAGAAACCGTTCATGACAATCCACTGTAGATGACGCTGTATAACTTTATGAGACAAACTAATACCGATTCTACCGTTGTGTGTCTGCTGGTCAGTATAGACACAGACAGACGCATTCAGAAAGTATTCAGACCCCTTACACTTTATCCACATTTTTCTACGTTACAGCCTTATTCTAAAATCGATTAAATTAAACATTTTCCTCATCAATCTACCCCATAATCACAAAGCGAAAACAGTTTTTTAGAAATTTTAGCAAATGTATAAAAAAATAAAAAATAAAACCTTATTTACGTATGTATTCAGACCCTTTGCTATGAGACTCTAAATTGAGCTCAGGTGCATCCTGTTTCCATTGATCATCCTTGAGATGTTTCTACAACTTGATTGGAGTTCACCTGTGGTAAATTCAATTGATTGGACATGATTTGAAAAGGCACACAGTTAACAGTGCAGGTCAGAGCAAAAACCAAGCCAAGAGGTCGAAGGAATTGTCTGTAGAGCTCAGAGACAGGATTGTGTCGAGGCACAGATCTGGGGAAGGGGACCAAAACATGTCTGCATCATTGAAGGTCCCCAAGAACACAGTGGCCTCCATCATTCTTAAATAGAATAAGTTTGGAACCACCAAGACTCTTCCTGGAGCTGTCCGCCCGGCCAAACTGAGCAATCGGGGGAGAAGGGCCTTGGTCAGGGAGATGACCAAGAACCCAATGGTCACTTTGACAGAGCTCCAGAGTTCCCCTGTGGAGATGGGAGAACCTTCCAGAAGGACAACCATCTCTGCAGCACTCCACCAATCAGGCCTTACGTCTGGAGGAAACCTGGCACCATCCCTACGGTGAAGCATGGTGGTGGCAGCGTCATGCTGTGGGGATGTTTTTCAGTGGCAGGGAACTGAGAGACTAGTCAGGATCGAGGGGAAAGATGAACGGAGCAAAGTACAGAGATATCCTTGATGAAAACCTGCTTCAGAGCACTCAGAACCTCAGACTGGGGGGGAAGGTTCACACAGCCAAGCATTTTTCAGTGCCAAGAAACCTGCAGTTATTAAAAAATAAATATATATTTGATTTAACCAGGCAAGTCAGTTAAGAACAAATTCTTATTTATAATGGCCGCCTGCCTTGGTCAAACCCCAGAATGACGCTGGGCCAACTGTGTCTCCACCCTATGAGACTCCCAATCACGGTCGGGTTGTGATACAGCCTAGAAATTTAAACAGGATCTGTAGTGACATCTCTAGCACTGAGTTAGGATCTTTGAAGAACCCTTGTTTTAAAAAAAAACGAACTGATATTTATAGGGGTTTAATGTGATATGAATAGGCTATCCTATAGTAGTACAGAATAGTCTATGATAATCTCAATAAATTGTTCAACGGTGACGTTATATTAAACATGTATTTTTTATTAAACACATATATTTTTTTAGGGCGACATCAAATCAAAGTTTACTAAGGCTACTGTAGACCCGTTCATCAAAATGTCTCGCCTCTGTCTGAATGAACGCAGAGAGACACGCCACACTCGGCTCCCTGGGAAAGGTCACGGTTGGCCCAAACCATTTCTCTCTCTCTCTCTCGCGACAAACCCCGGAAGTGATTAGCATGCGACCAAAGTCCTGCTAAAGTTCTAAACAGGTGAGTTGATTTTCATCCGTTGGAACCAACGAGATATATGAATGTCGTTTTTTTTTGTTTGTTTGTTGTTGTTGCCATAGTAAAGAGAACCAGTTGAGTGTGAATCCGTCGCGAGAGTGGAACAGAGTGCTTTGTTTACATTCCCGCCGGCATGTCATAAACACGTGGGGTTGCACAGAGAACCGATGCTAAACATATTAGCCAGCTACACTTTCGATGGCATCAAACTAAATTTAATAAGTGCGTCCGCGTGTCTTAACCGGAATTACAGGCTAGTTGAACATCACGTTGTATATAACATGTCCGTTCAGATGTCCCACTTTTTAGTGTTAGTGGATGTTTAGTAGAGGTTTGTTAGCCAGTTAGCTAGCTAGTATGTGAACATGCCTTGTTATGTTGTATCAAACCTGGCTGTTTGTTGTAGCCGCTAACGTTAGATGGTCATGTTTACTGGACATACAGGTTTTAGTAATAACCTGTGGGCCAGTCTGCTTCAGGACTCTCACCAACTCCTTTTAAATTGCCACGACAAAAAATCTGGGCTCCGGGCTACACGTTAATGTTGTGTGTCTGTTTCCCACAATGTGCCTTTATTGGCAAGTTTACTGACAAACTCGGTGTGTTCCGTTTTGTAACCAGCTATACACGGACTGCAGTCGTCAAAATCACAATGTTTCAACAGCGGAGATGTCATATGTATTGAAAGAGACTATTCTCATATGTTTCTGAACTCCGTTTGGCCGTTTGTTATTGTGTTAGCGAAGCCATTTGGGCCGTTCCCATGTAACGCTCTTAAAGAGGGACACCTGAAGCCGCCTTCTCCCCTCTCCAGAGATTCACAGGTGGCTGATGTTTGTCAGCTGTTTTCAGGTAGTTCCGGTGGCTGGACAGATCTGATTACCAGGTAGTTCCGGTGGCTGGACAGATCTGGTTACCAGGTAGTTCAGGAGGCTGGACAGATCTGGTTACCAGGTAGTTCAGGAGGCTGGACAGATCTGGTTACCAGGTAGTTCAGGTGGCTGGACAGATCTGATTACCAGGTAGTTCAGGAGGCTGGACAGATCTGGTTACCAGGTAGTTCAGGTGGCTGGACAGATCTGGTTACCAGGTAGTTCCGGTGGCTGGACAGATCTGGTTACCAGGTAGTTCAGGTGTCTGGACAGATCTGGTTACCAGGTAGTTCAGGTGTCTGGACAGATCTGATTACCAGGTAGTTCAGGAGGCTGGACAGATCTGGTTACCAGGTAGTTCAGGTGGCTGGACAGATCTGGTTACCAGGTAGTTCAGGTGTCTGGACAGATCTGGTTACCAGGTAGTTCAGGAGGCTGGACAGATCTGGTTACCAGGTAGTTCAGGAGGCTGGACAGATCTGGTTACCAGGTAGTTCAGGAGGCTGGACAGATCTGGTTACCAGGTAGTTCAGGAGGCTGGACAGATCTGGTTACCAGGTAGTTCAGGTGTCTGGACAGATCTGGTTACCAGGTAGTTCAGGTGGCTGGACAGATCTGGTTACCAGGTAGTTCAGGTGGCTGGACAGATCTGGTTACCAGGTAGTTCAGGAGGCTGGACAGATCTGGTTACCAGGTAGTTCAGGAGGCTGGACAGATCTGGTTACCAGGTAGTTCAGGTGGCTGGACAGATCTGGTTACCAGGTAGTTCAGGTGGCTGGACAGATCTGGTTACCAGGTAGTTCAGGTGTCTGGACAGATCTGGTTACCAGGTAGTTCAGGAGGCTGGACAGATCTGGTTACCAGGTAGTTCAGGTTCAGGTGGCTGGACAGATCTGGTCACCAGTGGGTGATGCTGGACAGATCAGCTGTGTTCAGGTGGGTGAGTAGTCAGCTGTGTTCAGGTGGGACAGATGTTAGTCAGCTGTGTTCAGGTGGGTGATGTTAGTCAGCTGTGTTCAGGTAGTTCAGGTGGTGATGTTAGTCAGCTGTGTTCAGGTGGGTGATGTTAGTCAGCTGTGTTCAGGTGGGTGATGTTAGTCAGCTGTGTTCAGGTAGTTCAGGTGGGTGATGTTAGTCAGGTAGTTCAGGTGGGTGATGTTAGTTAGCTGTGTTCAGGCAGTTCAGGTGGGTGCTAGTCAGCTGTGTTCAGGTGGGTGATGTTAGTCTGGTTACCAGGTGTTCAGGTGGGTGATGAGTCTGTTTCAGGTAGTTCAGGTGGGTGATGACAGTCATCTGTGTTCAGGTAGTGATGTTAGTCTGGTTCAGATGGGTGATGCTAGTCAGCTGTGTTCAGGTAGTTCAGGTGGGTGATGCTAGTCAGCTGTGTTCAGGTAGTTCAGGTGGGTGATGTTAGTCAGCTGTGTTACCAGGTAGTTCAGGTGGGTGATGTTAGTCAGCTGTGTTCAGGTAGTTCAGGTGGGTGATGTTAGTCAGCTGTGTTCAGGTGGGTGATGTTAGTCAGCTGTGTTCAGGTGGGTGATGTTGTCAGGGTAGTTCAGGTGGGTGATGTTAGTCAGCTGTGTTCAGGTAGTCAGGTGGGTGATGTTAGTCAGCTGTGTTCAGGTAGTTCAGGTGGGTGATGTTAGTCAGCTGTGTTCAGGTGGGTGATGTTAGTCAGCTGTGTTCAGGTCAGGGTGATGTTAGTCAGCTGTGTTCAGGTGGGTGATGTTAGTCAGCTGTGTTCAGGTAGTTCAGGTGGGTGATGTTAGTCAGCTGTGTTCAGGTAGTTCAGGTGGGTGATGTTAGTCAGCTGTGTTCAGGTAGTTCAGGTGGGTGATGTTAGTCAGCTGTGTTCAGGTAGTTCAGGTGGGTGATGTTAGTCAGCTGTGTTCAGGTAGTTCAGGTGGGTGATGTTAGTCAGCTGTGTTCAGGTGGGTGATGTTAGTCAGCTGTGTTCAGGTGGGTGATGTTAGTCAGCTGTGTTCAGGTGGGTGATGTTAGTCAGCTGTGTTCAGGTAGTTCAGGTGGGTGATGTTAGTCAGCTGTGTTCAGGTAGTTCAGGTGGGTGATGTTAGTCAGCTGTGTTCAGGTAGTTCAGGTGGGTGATGTTAGTCAGCTGTGTTCAGGTAGTTCAGGTGGGTGATGTTAGTCAGCTGTGTTCAGGGTGGGTGATGTTAGTCAGCTGTGTTCAGGTGGGTGATGTTAGTCAGCTGTGTTCAGGTGGGTGATGCTAGTCAGCTGTGTTCAGGTAGTTCAGGTGGGTGATGTTAGTCAGCTGTGTTCAGGTAGTTCAGGTGGGTGATGTTAGTCAGCTGTGTTCAGGTGGGTGATGTTAGTCAGCTGTGTTCAGGTGGGTGATGTTAGTCAGCTGTGTTCAGGTAGTTCAGGTGGGTGATGTTAGTCAGCTGTGTTCAGGTAGTTCAGGTGGGTGATGTTAGTCAGCTGTGTTCAGGTAGTTCAGGTGGGTGATGTTAGTCAGCTGTGTTCAGGTAGTTCAGGTGGGTGATGTTAGTCAGCTGTGTTCAGGTAGTTCAGGTGGGTGATGTTAGTCAGCTGTGTTCAGGTGGGTGATGTTAGTCAGCTGTGTTTCAGGTGGGTGATGTTAGTCAGCTGTGTTCAGGTAGTACAGGTGGGTGATGTTAGTCAGCTGTGTTCAGGTAGTTCAGGTGGGTGATGTTAGTCAGCTGTGTTCAGGTAGTTCAGGTGGGTGATGTTAGTCAGCTGTGTTCAGGTAGTTCAGGTGGGTGATGTTAGTCAGCTGTGTTCAGGTAGTTCAGGTGGGTGCTGTGTTCAGGTAGTTCAGGTGGGTGATGTTAGTCAGCTGTGTTCAGGTAGTTCAGGTGGGTGATGTTAGTCAGCTGTGTTCAGGTAGTTCAGGTGGGTGATGTTAGTCAGCTGTGTTCAGGTAGGTGATGTTAGTCTCTCCACACACACACACACCTCATCATTTCTCCGTCCCAGGTCTCTTCTCTACACACACACACACACACACACACACACACACACACACACTGTCCTCTATCCTTATTCCCTTGGTGGTGGTCTGTGAGCGGTCAGCGTGGCGTTTCCAGGGCAATGGCTCCACTCTAGGAGCCAATCATCTCTGGCCATCATGGCACAGACACGCAGCACTGGCCAGGGCAATGGACCTCACAAACTCTTTCCTCTCTCTCTCACACACACACACACACACACACACACACACACACACACACACACACACACACACACACACACACACACACACACACACACACACACACACACCTGACATTGAGCACAAATAGGTAACAGGAAGTTGGGTGGAGTTCACATTAGTTTGATGATAATGAGTAGGGTGGAGTTCACATTAGTTTGAAGGTAATGAGTAGGGTGGAGTTTACATTAGTTTGATGATAATGAGTAGGGTGGAGTTACATTAGTTTGATGATAATGAGTAGGGTGGAGTTCACATTAGTTTGATGGTAATGAGTGGGGTGGAGTTTACATTAGTTTGATGATAATGAGTAGGGTGGAGTTTACATTAGTTTGATCATGATGATAATGTTTGTAGGGTGGAGTTACATTAGTTTGATGATAATGAATAGGGTGGAGTTCACATTAGTTTGATGATAATGAATAGGGTGGAGTTTACATTAGTTTGATGATAATGAGTAGGGTGGAGTTACATTAGTCTTTCTGTCTCATTCTCCCTCTCTCTCTCTCTGTCTCTCTGTCTCTTCCTCCTCACCGCAGGGTGTCGTGACCTCCGTGGTGATGTTCGGGGCATTAATTTGACAGGGCGGAGCTAGAGGATGAGCTGTACGCGGAGGAGTCCGAGGGGTCAGAGGGTGACGACAGTGAACTAGAGTTCAGACTCTACAGCCAACTCCACTACTCCTCTAACCCCGGAGACAGGGAGGGGGTGGAGGAGGAGGTGGGAGACAGGCGCCTCTCCTCCAGCCACGGAGAGAAGGAGGAGGTGGAGGAGGAGGTGGGAGACAGGCGCCTCTCCTCCAGCCACGGAGAGAAGGAGGAGGAGGAGGAAGATGGGAGCAAGGCCAAACGACAGCGGCCACCCCTGTCACATGATCATGGTAACAGAGATCTACGACAGCACCTGCTGGGGGACGCAGAGCAGAAACAACAGAAAGTCGAACTGAAAACCCAACAGGGTAGGAGACGGCAGAGAGGTCTCTCCAAAGGTGAGTGGAGGAGAACAGACAGACCACTACTGTGTGTTTGTTTATACAGGGTAGGAGACGGCAGACATTAGTTTCTGAAAGGTGAGTGGAGGAGAACAGACAGATACTGAATGTGTGTTTGTTTATACAGGGTAGGGTGGAGACGGCAGAGAGGTCTCTCCAAAGGTGAGTGGAGGAGAACAGACAGACCACTACTGTGTGTTTGTTTATACAGGGTAGAACTAGAGAGACAGCAGAGAGAGGTCTCTCCAAAGGTGAGTGGAGGAGAACAGACAGACCACTACTGTGTGTTTGTTTATACAGGGGGTAGGAGACAGTGGGAGAGAGCGTCTCTCCAGCCAAAGGTGAGGAGGGAGGAGAACAGACAGACCACTACTGTGTGTTTGTTTATACAGGGTAGGAGACAGCAGAGAGAGGTCTCTCCAAAGGTGAGTGGAGGAGAACAGACAGACCACTACTGTGTGTTTGTTTATACAGGGTAGGAGACAGCAGAGAGGTCTCTCCAAAGGTGAGTGGAGGAGAACGGACAGACCACTACTGTGTGTTTGTTTATACAGGGTAGGAGACAGCAGAGAGGTCTCTCCAAAGGTGAGTGGAGGAGAAAGACAGACCACTACTGTGTGTTTGTTTACAGGGTTTTACAGGGTGGAGACACTGTCAGAGAAAACTCCAAAGGTGAGTGGAGGAGAACAGACAGACCACTATTCTAGTGTGTTTGTTTATACAGGGTAGGAGATTCAGTTCCAAGAGAGGTCATTCTAGTTCCAAAGGTGAGTGGAGGAGAACGGACAGACCACTACTGTCTGTTTGTTTATTCAGGGTAGGAGACGGCAGAAAGGTCTCATTCCAACAAAGGTGAGTCGAGGAGAACATTCAGACCACTACATTGTGTTCCATTATTTATTCCAACAGGGTAGGAGACAGCAGAGAGGTCATTCTAGTTCCAAAGGTGAGTGGAGGAGAACGGTTCCATTACAGACCACTTCTGTTGTTTGTTTATACATTCTAGTTCCAGGAGACATTCTAGTTCCATTATTCTCATTCCAAATTCTAGTTGGAGGAAATTCTAGTTCCATTACGTTCACTACTGTGTGTTTGTTTATTCCAACAGGGTAGTTCCGATTCAGCAGAGATTCTCTCCAAATTGAGTGGAGGAGAACGGATTCTAGTTCCACATACTGTGTGTTTGTTTATACAACATTTAGTTACAGTTTATTCAGTTCCAACATTCTAGTTCCAACATTCTAGTTCCAACATTCTAGTTCCATCATTCTAGTTCCAACATTCTAGTTCCATCATTCTAGTCCCATCATTCTAGTTCCATCATTCTAGTCCCATCATTCTAGTCCCATTATTCTAGTCCCAACATTCTAGTCCCATCATTCTAGTTCCAACATTCTAGTTCCAACATTCTAGTTGCAAAAACATTCTAGTTCCATTATTCTAGTTCCAACATTCTAGTTCCATTATTCTCGTTCCAACATTCTAGTTCCCCAGTTAACATTCTAGTTCCTTATTCGTTCCAACATTCTAGTTCCATTATTCCCAACATTCTAGTTCCTCATTCGTTCCAACATTCTAGTTCCCCAAACATTCTAGTTCCTCTATTCTCATTCCAACATTCTAGGTGACCCCATAACATTCTCCCCAACATTCTAGTTCCCATCATTCTAGTTGACCCTAGTTCCATCATTCTAGTTCAACATTCTTGTTCCATCATTCTGACCCCATCTAGTTCCAACATTCTAGTTCCAACATTCTAGTGACCCCATAACTCTCCTCTTATCGTTCCCCAAGGTGACCCCATAACTCTCCTCTGTCGTTCCCCAAGGTGACCCCATAACTCTCCTCTTATCGTTCCCAAGGTGACCCCATAACTCTCCTCTATCGTTCCCCAAGGTGACCCCATAACTCTCCTCTTATCGTTCCCCAAGGTGACCCCATAACTCTCCTCTGTCGTTCCCCAAGGTGACCCCATAACTCTCCTCTATCGTTCCCCAAGGTGACCCCATAACTCTCCTCTATCGTTTCCAAGGTGACCCCATAACTCTCCTCTATCGTTCCCCAAGGTGACCCCATAACTCTCCTCTATCGTTCCCCAAGGTGACCCCATAACTCTCCTCTATCGTTCCCAAGGTGACCCCATAACTCTCCTCTATCGTTCCCCAAGGTGACCCCATAACTCTCCTCTATCGTTCCCCAAGGTGACCCCATAACTCTCCTCTATCGTTCCCCAAGGTGACCCCATAACTCTCCTCTTATCGTTCCCCAAGGTGACCCCATAACTCTCCTCTATCGTTCCCCAAGGTGACCCCATAACTCTCCTCTATCGTTCCCCAAGGTGACCCCATAACTCTCCTCTATCGTTCCCCAAGGTGACCCCATAACTCTCCTCTATCGTTCCCCAAGGTGACCCCATAACTCTCCTCTGTCGTTCCCCAAGGTGACCCCATAACTCTCCTCTATCGTTCCCCAAGGTGACCCCATAACTCTCCTCTATCGTTCCCCAAGGTGACCCCATAACTCTCCTCTATCGTTCCCCAAGGTGACCCCATAACTCTCCTCTATCGTTCCCCAAGGTGACCCCATAACTCTCCTCTATCGTTCCCCAAGGTGACCCCATAACTCTCCTCTATCGTTCCCCAAGGTGACCCCATAACTCTCCTCTATCGTTCCCCAAGGTGACCCCATAACTCTCCTCTTATCGTTCCCCAAGGTGACCCCATAACTCTCCTCTATCGTTCCCCAAGGTGACCCCATAACTCTCCTCTATCGTTCCCCAAGGTGACCCCATAACTCTCCTCTATCGTTCCCCAAGGTGACCCCATAACTCTCCTCTATCGTTCCCCAAGGTGACCCCATAACTCTCCTCTATCGTTCCCCAAGGTGACCCCATAACTCTCCTCTATCGTTCCCCAAGGTGACCCCATAACTCTCCTCTATCGTTCCCCAAGGTGACCCCATAACTCTCCTCTTATCGTTCCCCAAGGTGACCCCATAACTCTCCTCTTATCGTTCCCCAAGGTGACCCCATAACTCTCCTCTATCGTTCCCCAAGGTGACCCCATAACTCTCCTCTTATCGTTCCCCAAGGTGACCCCATAACTCTCCTCTATCGTTCCCCAAGGTGACCCCATAACTCTCCTCTATCGTTCCCCAAGGTGACCCCATAACTCTCCTCTATCGTTCCCCAAGGTGACCCCATAACTCTCCTCTATCGTTCCCCAAGGTGACCCCATAACTCTCCTCTATCGTTCCCCAAGGTGACCCCAGACGTCAAAGGTTGTTCCAGGAGGTCGTCGTCATCGACTCGAGTCAAGACGACGTCATCACAGTGTCAGACAACACGGAGGAAGATGACGGGGTGTGTAGCTTGAAAGGTCAGAGGTTAAAGAAAGGACCCCTGCAGGCCTCGACCCAGGGACAACAGGTACGGCGACAGAGTGTGTCTTCGCCTTGTTCCTAGTGGCCACGTTACGTTGTACCAAAAATCTTCATAGGGACTCCCCTCTGAGACAGTATTGATCTCTAGAAACACCAACCCCTTCTAGACAGTAACATAACGACTCCCCCTGGGACAGTATTGATCTCTAGAAACACCAACCCCTTCTAGACAGTAACATAATGACTCCCCCTGGGACAGTATTGATCTCTAGAAACACCAACCCCTTCTAGACAGTAACATAACGACTCCCCTGGGACAGTATTGATCTCTAGAAACACCAACCCCTTCTAGACAGTAACATAAGGACTCCCCCTGGGACAGTATTGATCTCTAGAAACACCAACCCCTTCTAGACAGTAACATAACGACCCCCCCTCTGGGACAGTATTGATCTCTAGAAACACCAACCCCTTCTAGACAGTAACATAAGGACTCCCCCTGGGACAGTATTGATCTCTAGAAACACCAACCCCTTCTAGACAGTAACATAATGACTCTGGTACAGTATTGATCTCTAGAAACACCAACCCCTTCTAGACAGTAACATAATGACTCTGGTACAGTATTGATCTCTAGAAACACCAACCCCTTCTAGACAGTAACATAATGACTCTGGTACAGTATTGATCTCTAGAAACACCAACCCCTTCTAGACAGTAACATAACGACCCCCTGGGACAGTATTGATCTCTAGAAACACCAACCCCTTCTAGACAGTAACATAATGACTCTGGTACAGTATTGATCTCTAGAAACACCAACCCCTTCTAGACAGTAACATTGTGACCCCCTGGGACAGTATTGATCTCTAGAAACACCAACCCCTTCTAGACAGTAACATAATGACTCTGGTACAGTATTGATCTCTAGAAACACCAACCCCTTCTAGACAGTAACATAACGACCCCCCCTGGGACAGTATTGATCTCTAGAAACACCAACCCCTTCTAGAATCAGATCAGCTCTGAAAAAGATCTGATGTGATTGGTCAAAAGAGCAATTAAGTGGCGATATCAGAATTGGACTGACTGCGTAAAGGTAGGGAGGGAGGAGACATTAAAGGGAGGGAGAAGGAGACATTAAAGGTAGGGAGGAAACAAGATGGAGACCAGGGCATCATACTGAACCTGGAGGGAGAAGGAGACATTAAAGGTAGGGAGGAAGGGAGGGAGGGAGGAGACATTAAAGGTTGGGAAGTAACAAGATTAACAGGCATCATACTGAACCTGGAGGGAGAAGGAGACATTAAAGGTAGGGAGGAAGGAGGAGGGAGGAGGGAGGGGGAGGGAGGAGGAGACATTAAAGGTCCAGACCAAGATGGAGACCAGGGCATCCACTGAACCAACATCCAAGGTGGGCAGATTATCAGACCCAGGTGCAGCATGGTCCACAACCAACTGACGCTAATACGTTGGTGCTGCATCATTAACAGTCATCATTAACAGTCATCAATGGAGAGGAGACATTAAAGGTAGGGAGGAAGGGAGGAGGAGTACTCCAGACCCAGATGCAACATGGGCAACCAACTCCACGATGGTTCTGGTGTTGGTGCTGCATCATTAACAGTCATCATTAAAGTCCGGAGGAGACATTAAAGGTACAGTCTGGAGGGAGGAGGTGATCCTGGGCAGACCCAGACAAGATGGAGACCAAGGGCATCATACTGATTACCTGGAGGGAGTCAAGGAGACATTAAAGGTAGGGAGGAAAGGGAGGGAGGGGGGGAATTAAAGGTAGGGAGGGTGGGTTGGACTCAGAACTCCACGCTGGCCAGGTCCGAGGGAGGGAGTCTGGAGAGGGAGGGATCCTGGGCAGCGTGAGACAAGATGGAGACCAGGGCATCATACTGAACCTGGAGGGAGAAGGAGACATTAAAGGTAGGGAGGAAGGGAGGGAGGGAGGGAGGGAGGGAGGGAGGGAGGAGGAGAGGGAGGGAGGGAGGGAGAAGGAGACATTAAAGGTAGGGAGGAAGGGGGAGGGAGGGAGGGAGGGAGGGAGAAGGAGACATTAAAGGTAGGGAGGGAGGGACAAGGAGACATTACCTGGGAGGGATGGGGTGGAGAAGGAGACATTAAACCTGGAGGGTGTTGTGTTGGTCGACAACCAGAACATCCCATCTACCTGTTAGTGATGTGTTGGTCCAGAATATCCCATCTACCTGTTAGTGATGTGTTGGTCCAGAACATCCCATCTACCTGTTAGTGATGTGTTGGTCCAGAACATCCCATCTACCTGTTAGTGATGTGTTGGTCCAGAACATCCCATCTACCTGTTAGTGATGTGTTGGTCCAGAATATCCCATCTACCTGTTAGTGATGTGTTGGTCCAGAATATCCCATCTACCTGTTAGTGATGTGTTGGTCCAGAACATCCCATCTACCTGTTAGTGATGTGTTGGTCCAGAACATCCCATCTACCTGTTAGTGATGTGTTGGTCCAGAACATCCCATCTACCTGTTAGTGATGTGTTGGTCCAGAACATCCCATCTACCTGTTAGTGATGTGTTGGTCCAGAACATCCCATCTACCTGTTAGTGATGTGTTGGTCCAGAACATCCCATCTACCTGTTAGTGATGTGTTGGTCCAGAACATCCCATCTACCTGTTAGTGATGTGTTGGTCCAGAACATCCCATCTACCTGTTAGTGATGTGTTGGTCCAGAACATCCCATCTACCTGTTAGTGATGTGTTGGTCCAGAACATCCCATCTACCTGTTAGTGATGTGTTGGCGTGTGTGGAGAACTGGATTCTAATCAGCATGTACACACACACACACACACACACACACACACACTGCTCGTAACGCTAATGCCATAAACTAACAACAGATACACCAAGAGGGAGAGAGAGGGAAGAGAGTAAAAATGTTCTCTGCAAATCTCTTCAGATCTACACATTAGCAAACCTGCAACCTCAGCAACCTCTCTCTCTCTCCCTCATTCTCTCTCCCTTTCTCTCTCTCTCCCTTTCTGTCTCTCTCTCTTTCTCTCTCTCTCTCTTTCTCCCCTCTATTTCTCTGTCTCTCTCCTCTCTCTCTCTCCTCTATCTCTCTCTCTCTCCCTCATTCTATCTCTCCCCTCTGTCTCTTTTTCTCTCTGTCTCTCTCTCCCATTCTGTCTCTCTCATTCTCTCTCATTCTCTCTCTTATTCTCTCCCTCATTCTATCTCTCCAAGTTCTGTCTCTATCTCCCCTCATTATTCTCTCTCTCTCTCATCTCTCTCTCTCATTCTCTCTCTTATTCTCTCTGTCTTTCTCTCTCTATTCTCTCTCTCTTATTCTCTCTCCCTCTCTCTCTCTCTTATTCTCTCTCCCTCATTCTATCTCTCCAATTCTGTCTCTCTATCCCCTTCATTCTATCTCTCTTTTCTCTCTATTCTCTCTCCCTTATTTCTCATTCTCTCTCCCTCTCTCTCCTCCCTCATTCTATCTCTCCCATTCTGTCTCTTTTTTCTCTCTGTCTTTCTCTCTCTCCCATTCTGTCTCTCTCTTATTCTCTCTCCTCTTTCTCTCTCTCCCTCTCTCTCTCTCTCTCTTTCTCTCTCCCTCTCTCTCTCTCTCTCTCTCATTCTCTCTCTCTCCCTTTCTCTCTCCCATTCTCTCTCTCTTTCTCTTGTTCTCCTCTGTTGTTACTCCCTCATTTGATCCCTACCTCTTCCCTGGGCTGAGGTTTCTGCAAGAGTGCCCCTGCACACACACACCAGGGGAAGGGAGAGGTTCAAGAGGAGGTATGGAGGCTCTGTGTTTGGGCTGATCCTACCCCCCCACCCCCTGTGATCTCTGGAGCTTGACCTCATGTCTGCACACGGGGTCATGGGGGAGTGTGTGGGGGGCTGTAGCTACGTTTTGGGAGTGGAAAGGCAACAGGAAAGGGCGGGGCCCAAATATAGAACGGCTAGCGGAGGAAAGGGGTGGGGTCTGAATATAGCAAACCTGCAGCCGAAGGGCGGAGTATAGACAGGCTAGCCAGAGGAAATGGGGCGGGGTCTGAATATAGACAGGCTAGCCAGAGGAAAAGGGGCGGGGTCTGAATATAGACAGGCTAGCTGGAGGAAATGGGGCGGGGTCTGAATATAGACAGGCGAGCTCAGAGGAAATGGGGCTCCCTCTTCTATCTCTCTGTCTCTCTCTCTCATTCTCTCATTCTTTCGGGTGGACAGGCTAGCCGGATGGAGGGGCGGGGTCTGAATATAGACAAGAGGCTAGCCAGAGGAAAGGGGGCGGGGTATAGACAGGCTAGCCAGAGGAAAGGGCGGAGTATAGACAGGCTAGCCAGAGGAAAGGGGGCGGAGTATAGACAGGCTAGCCAGAGGAAGGGGCGGAGTATAGACAGGCTAGCCAGCGGAAAGGGCGGGGTCTGAATATAGACAGGCTAGCCAGAGGAAAGGGGGGCTTATTATAGACAGGCTAGCCAGAGGAAGGGGCTCTATAGACAGGCTAGCCGGAGGAAGGGGGCGGAGTATAGACAGGCTAGCCAGAGGAAAGGGGCGGAGTATAGACAGGCTAGCCGGAGGAAAGGGGCGGAGTCTAGACAGGCTAGCCGGAGAAAGGGGGGGTCTGAATATAGACAGGCTAGCCAGAGGAAAGGGGCGGAGTATAGACAGGCTAGCCGGAGAAAGGGGGCTCTCTCTGGGCCCTCTATCTCTCTCTCTAGCAGGAGGAAAGGGGGCGGAGTAAAGCCGGAGGAAGGGGCGGAGTATAGACAGGCTAGCCAGAGGAAAGGGCGGGGTCTCTCTCTTTCTCTTATAGACAGGCTAGCCAGAGGAAATGGGGCGGGGTCTGAATATAGACAGGCTAGCTGGAGGAAAGGGGCGGGGTCTGAATATAGACAAGCTAGCCAGAGGAAATGGGGCGGGGTCTGAATATTGACAGGCTAGCTGGATCTCTGGGGCGGGGTCTGAATCTAGACAGGCTTGCTGGAGGAAATGGGCGGGGGGTCTGAATATAGACAGGCTAGCCAGAGGAAAAGGGGCGGGGTCTGAATATAGACAGGCTAGCCAGAGGAAAGGGGGCGGAGTATAGACAGGCTAGCCGGAGGAAAGGGGGTGGGGTCTGAATATAGACAGGCTAGCCAGAGGAAAGGGGCGGGGTCTGAATATAGACAGGCTAGCCAGAGGAAAGGGGGCGGAGTATAGACAGGCTAGCCAGAGGAAAGGGGGGGGGCGGAGTATAGACAGGCTAGCCAGAGGAAAAGGGGCGGGGTCTGAATATAGACAGGCTAGCCAGAGGAAAGGGGACGAGGTCTGAATATAGACAGGCTAGCCAGAGGAAAGGGGGCGGAGTATAGACAGGCTAGCCAGAGGAAAGGGGGGGGGGCTGAATATAGACAGGCTAGCCAGAGGAAAGGGGGCGGAGTATAGACAGGCTAGCCGGAGGAAAGGGGGCGGAGTATAGACAGGCTAGCCGGAGGAAAGGGGGCGGAGTATAGACAGGCTAGCCGGAGGAAAGGGGCGGGGTCTGAATATAGACAGGCTAGCCAGAGGAAAGGGGCGGGGTCTGAATATAGACAGGCTAGCCAGAGGAAAGGGGCGGGGTCTGAATATAGACAGGCTAGCCGGATGGAAGGGGCGGGTCTTAATATAGACAGGCTAGCTGGAGGAAAGGGGGCGGGTCTGAATATAAACAGGCTAGCCAGAGGAAATGGGGCGGGGTCTGAATATAGACAGGCTAGCCAGATGGAAGGGGCGGGGTCTTAATATAGACAGGCTAGCTGGAGGAAAGGGGGCGGGGTCTTAATATAGACAGGCTAGCTGGAGGAAAGGGGGCGGGGTCTGAATATAGACAGGCTAGCCAGAGGAAAGGGGGCGGTTTTCTGAATATAGACAGGCTAGCCAGAGGAAAGGGGCGGGGTCTGAATATAGACAGGCTAGCCGGATGGAAGGGGGCGGGGTCTTAATATAGACAGGCTAGCTGGAGGAAAGGGGGCGGGTCTGAATATAAACAGGCTAGCCAGAGGAAATGGGGCGGGGTCTGAATATAGACAGGCTAGCCAGATGGAAGGGGCGGGGTCTTAATATAGACAGGCTAGCTGGAGGAAAGGGGCGGGTCTTAATATAGACAGGCTAGCTGGAGGAAAGGGGGTGGGGTCTGAATATAGACAGGCTAGCTGGAGGAAAGGGGCGGGGTCTGAATATAGACAAGCTAGCCAGAGGAAAGGGGCGTGGTCTGAATATAGACAGGCTACCCAGAAGAAAGGGGTCGGGGGTCTGAATATAGAATGGCTACCCAGGAAAGGGGGCGGGGTCTGAATATAGACAGTCTCCACAGTGAGTATAGTGAATGAGGTCTGAATATAGACTGAGGTCTCCACAGTGAGTATAGTGAATGAGGTCTGAATATAGACTGAGGTCTCCACAGTGAGTATAGTGAATGAGGCCTGAATATAGACAGAGAGGAGGAGGACTGAGGTCTCCACAGTGAGTATAGTGAATATAGACAGAGAGGAGGAGGACAGAGGTCTCCACAGTGAGTATAGTGAATATAGACAGAGAGGAGGAGAACTGAGGTCTCCACAGTGAGTATAGTGAATATAGACAGAGAGGAGGAGGACTGAGGTCTCCACAGTGAGTATAGTGAATGAGGTCTGAATATAGACTGAGGTCTCCACAGTGAGTATAGTGAATGAGGTCTGAATATAGACAGAGAGGAGGAGGACTGAGGTCTCCACAGTGAGTATAGTGAATATAGACAGAGAGGAGGAGGACAGAGGTCTCCACAGTGAGTATAGTGAATATAGACAGAGAGGAGGAGAACTGAGGTCTCCACAGTGAGTATAGTGAATATAGACAGAGAGGAGGAGGACTGAGGTCTCCACAGTGAGTATAGTGAATGAGGTCTGAATATAGACTGAGGTCTCCACAGTGAGTATAGTGAATGAGGTCTGAATATAGACAGAGGTCTCCACAGTGAGTATAGTGAATGGTGATTTAGTGTTTTTTTTTTTTTGCTGTGAGACTTTTAAGCATTTAAATACTATTCGTCGCTCTGTGAAAACATGTTACACACACACACACACACACCCACACACACACACACACACACACACACACACACACACACACACACACACACACACACACACACACACACACACACACACACACACACACACACACACACACACACACAGTGGTTCTGCCAGTCCACTGTCTTGCAGTTTGGTGTTTGGGCAGGAACAAGGGAGGGTAGGGGGAGGTTGGCGGAGGGTAAGGGGGAGGAGGTGGAGGGGTAAGGGGAGGCTGGGGGAAGTGGAGAGGGGGAGGAGGTGGAGGGGTAAGGGGAAGGCTGGGGGAAGTGGGGAGGAGGTGGAGGGTAAGGGGGAGGAGGTGGAGGGGTAAGGGGGAGGAGGGGTAAGGGAGGAGATGGAGAGGGGTGTGGAGGGTAAGGGGGAGACGGCGGAGGGGTAAGGGGGAGGAGGTGGAGGGGTAAGGGAGGAGATGGAGAGGGGGTGGAGGGTAAGGGGGAGACGGGGGAGGGGGGAGGAGGTGGAGGGGTAAGGAGGAGATGGAGAGGGGGGGTGGAGGGTAAGGGGGAGACGGGGGAGGGGTAAGGGGGAGGAGGTGGAGGGGGTAAAGGGAGGAGGAGGGGTAAGGGGAGGAGATGGAGAGGGGGTGTGGAGGGTAAGGGGGAGACGGCGGAGGGGGTAAGGGGGGAGGAGGTGGAGGGGTAAGGGAGGAGATGGAGAGGGGGTGGAGGGTAAGGGGGAGACGGGGGAGGGGTAAGGGGGAGGAGGTGGAGATGAAAAGGCCCAGTCGCTTCAGTATTCTATTTGTACTCAGAGTCCGACGAAGGACGAACTTCTCATTGTCTCTCTCTCTCTCACACACACACACACACACACACACACACACACACACACACACACACACACACACACACACACACACACACACACACACACACACACACACACACACACACACACACACACACACACACACACACACACACACACACACACACACACACACACACACCCCAATCGGAGAACCCGGATCTTGTCTCTTCCAGCAGCAGCCAGATGGAACCGGATAATAAAACTGCTTCAAAACCCAGCAGTCACTGGGGGTTCAGACTCTCTCCTTTTCTCTCCTCGATTCTCCCTCCTCTTTCTCTCACCCTCTTGTTGTCCCCTTGGTCTTGGTCCTGTGCACACCAAACTTTGTTTGAGGCTTAAAGGCCGGTCTGCCGCGTCTGTCAGGGTGGGCGAGCGGATCTGTGTCTCGTCTTCCTGCGAGCGTTTGGGGGGAAATGTTTCTCTTCACTCACTTACAGGGGAGAAAGGTAAGACCTCTTCTCTCTCCCCTGGTTCTCTGGTAGTAGTAGGGGCTAGAGGCCTGGTTCTCTGACATGGGTAGGCAGACCGTTCCATAAAAATGGAGCTCTATAGGAGAAAGCCCTGCCTCCAGCTGTTTGCTTAGAAATTCTAGGGACAGTAAGGAGGCCTGCGTCTTGTGACCGTAGCGTACGTGTAGGTATGTACGGCAGGACCAAATCAGAGAGGTAGGTAGGAGCAAGCCCATGTAATGCTTTGTAGGTTAGCAGTAAAACCTTGAAATCAGCCCTTGCTTTTTATTACTGGAGTAATATGATCAATTTTTTGGTTCTAGTCAGGATTCTAGCAGCCGTATTTAGCACTAACTGAAGTTTATTTAGTGCTTTATCCGGGTAGCCGGAAAATAGAGCATTGCAGTAGTCTAACCTAGAAGTGACAAAAGCATGGATTAATTTTTCTGCATCATTTTTGGACAGAAAGTTTCTGATTTTTGCAATGTTACGTAGATGGAAAAAAGCTGTCCTCGAAATGGTCTTGATATGTTCTTCAAAAGAGAGATCAGGGTCCAGAGTAACGCCGAGGTCCTTCACAGTTTTATTTGAGACGACTGTACAACCATTAAGATTAATTGTCAGATTCAACAGAAGATCTCTTTGTTTCTTGGGACCTAGAACAAGCATCTCTGTTTTGTCTGAGTTTAATAGTAGAAAGTTTGCAGCCATCCACTTCCTTATGTCTGAAACACAGGCTTCTAGCGAGGGCAATTTTGGGGCTTCACCATGTTTCATTGAAATGTACAGCTGTGTGTCATCCGCATAGCAGTGAAAGTTTACATTATGTTTTCGAATAACATCCCCAAGAGGTAAAATATATAGTGAAAACAATAGTGGTCCTAAAACAGAACCTTGAGGAACACCGAAATTTACAGTTGATTTGTCAGAGGACAAACCATTCACAGAGACAAACTGATATCTTTCCGACAGATAAGACCTAAACCAGGCCAGAACATGTCCGTGTAGACCAATTTGGGTTTCCAATCTCTCCAAAAGAATGTGGTGATCGATGGTATCAAAAGCAGCACTAAGGTCTAGGAGCATGAGGACAGATGCAGAGCCTCGGTCCGATGCCATTAAAATGTCATTTACCACCTTCACAAGTGCCGTCTCAGTGCTATGATGGGGTCTAAAACCAGACTGAAGCATTTCGTATACATTGTTTGTCTTCAGGAAGGCAGTGAGTTGCTGCGCAACAGCCTTCTCTAAAATCTTTGAGAGGAATGGAAGATTCGATATAGGCCGATAGTTTTTATATTTTCTGGGTCAAGGTTTGGCTTTTTCAAGAGAGGCTTTATTACTGCCACTTTTAGTGAGTTTGGTACACATCCAGTGGATAGAGAGCCGTTTATTATGTTCAACATAGGAGGGCCAAGCACAGGAAGCAGCTCTTTCAGTAGTTTAGTTGGAATAGGGTCCAGTATGCAGCTTGAAGGTTTAGAGGCCATGATTATTTTCATCATTGTGTCAAGAGATATAGTACTAAAACACTTGAGCGTCTCTCTTGATCCTAGGTCCTGGCAGAGTTGTGCAGACTCAGGACAACTGAGGTTTGGAGGAATACGCAGGTTTAAAGAGGAGTCCGTAATTTGCTTTCTAATAATCATAATCTTTTCCTCAAAGAAGTTCATGAATTTATCACTGCTAAAGTGAAAGTCATCCCTCTTGGGGATAGTAGGGGTAGTAGGGGCTAGAGGCCTGGTTCTCTGGTAGTAGTAGGGGCTAGAGGCCTGGTTCTCTGGTAGTAGTAGGGGCTAGAGGCCTGGTTCTCTGGTAGTAGTAGGGGCTAGAGGCCTGGTTCTCTGGTAGTAGTAGGGGCTAGAGGCCTGGTTCTCTGGTAGTAGTAGAGGCTAGAGGCCTGGTTCTCTGGTAGTAGTAGAGGCTAGAGGCCTGGTTCTCTGGTAGTAGTAGGGGCTAGAGGCCTGGTTCTCTGGTAGTAGTAGGGCTAGAGGCCTGGTTCTCTGGTAGTAGTAGGGGCTAGAGGCCTGGTTCTCTGGTAGTAGTAGGGGCTAGAGGCCTGGTTCTCTGGTAGTAGTAGGGGCTAGAGGTCTAGTGTGGACCACGGCAGGGTGTTGGGTCCTCTCCTCTCTCCTCTGGTAGTAGTAGGGGCTAGAGGTCTAGTGTGGACCACGGCAGGGTGTTGGGTCCTCTCCTCTCTCCTCTGGTAGTAGTAGGGGCTAGAGGCCTAGTTTGGACCACGGCAGGGTGTTGGGTCCTCTCCTCTCTCCTCTGGTAGTAGTAGGGGCTAGAGGCCTAGTTTGGACCACGGCAGGGTGTTGGGTCCTCTCCTCTCTCCTCTGGTAGTAGTAGGGGCTAGAGGCCTAGTTTGGACCACGGCAGGGTGTTGGGTCCTCTCCTCTCTCCTCTGGTAGTAGTAGGGGCTAGAGGCCTGGTTCTCTGGTAGTAGTAGGGGCTAGAGGCCTGGTTCTCTGGTAGTAGTAGGGGCTAGAGGCCTGGTTCTCTGGTAGTAGTAGGGGCTAGAGGCCTGGTTCTCTGGTAGTAGTAGGGGCTAGAGGTCTAGTGTGGACCACGGCAGGGTGTTGGGTCCTCTCCTCTCTCCTCTGGTAGTAGTAGGGGCTAGAGGTCTAGTGTGGACCACGGCAGGGTGTTGGGTCCTCTCCTCTCTCCTCTGGTAGTAGTAGGGGCTAGAGGCCTAGTTTGGACCACGGCAGGGTGTTGGGTCCTCTCCTCTGGTTCCTGAGAGATCAGTATAGTGTGTGTGTGTGTGTGTGTGTGTGTGTGTGTGTGTGTGTGTGTGTGTGTGTGTGTGTGTGTGTGTGTGTGTGTGTGTGTGTGTGTGTGTGTGTGTGTGTGTGTGTGTGTGTGTGTTGGGCATTGGATTGGTGTGATGAGATTAGGATAGGGGACGTGGTTGGTAGTTGTGTGTGTTTATGGAGGGGGGGGGTTGCTATGTCTGGAAGCTTAGGTAGGGGGCTTTGTACGTGTGTGGAAGAGGCGTGTGGAGGAGGCGTGTGTGTGTGGGCGGTTAGGTGCAGGGAGGAGGTGTGTGTGTGGGCGGTTAGGTGCAGGGAGGAGGTGTGTGTGTGTGTGTGTGGGCGGTTAGGTGCAGGGAGGAGGTGTGTGTGTGTGTGGGCGGTTAGGTGCAGGGAGGAGGTGTGTGTGTGGGCTGTTAGGTGCAGGGAGGAGGTGTAGTGTGTGTGTGTGTGGGCGGTTAGGTGCAGGAGGAGGTGTGTGTGTGGGCTGTTAGGTGCAGGGGAGGTGTGTGTGTGTGTGTGTGTGGGCGGTTAGGTGCAGGGAGGAGGTGTGTGTGTGTGTGTGTGGGCGGTTAGGTGCAGGGAGGAGGTGTGTGTGTGGGGTGCCTGTTTAAACACACTGTGTGGAGAGTTCCACCTCGTGTGGCCCTGGGTAACACAGATAACAGAGGATCCTCACACCAGGAAGGAGGCGTGTGTGTGTGTGGGCGGTTAGGTGCAGGGAGGAGGTGTGTGTGTGGGCAGTTAGGTGCAGGGAGGAGGTGTGTGTGTGTGTGTGTGTGTGGGCAGTTAGATGCAGGGAGGAGGTGTGTGTGTGGGCAGTTAGGTGCAGGGAGGAGGTGTGTGTGTGGGCAGTTAGGTGCAGGGAGGAGGTGTGTGTGTGTGTGTGTGGGCGGTTAGGTGCAGGGAGGAGGTGTGTGTGTGGGCAGTTAGGTGCAGGGAGGAGGTGTGTGTGGGGTGCCTGTTTAAACACGCTGTGTGGTAGTATGGGTAGGGAGAGTCCCTGGGTAACACTGTGGGGTAGTATGGGTAGGGAGAGTCCCTGGGTAACACTGTGGGGTAGTAGGGAGAGTCCCTGGGTAACACTGTGGGGTAGTAGGGAGAGTCCCTGGGTAACACTGTGGGGTAGTATGGGTAGGGAGAGTCCCTGGGTAACACTGTGGGGTAGTAGGGAGAGTCCCTGGGTAACACTGTGGGGTAGTAGGGAGAGTCCCTGGGTAACACTGTGGGGTAGTAGGGAGAGTCCCTGGGTAACACTGTGGGGTAGTATGGGTAGGGGAGTCCCTGGGTAACACTGTGGGGTAGTAGGGAGAGTCCCTGGGTAACACTGTGGGGTAGTAGGGAGAGTCCCTGGGTAACACTGTGGGGTAGTATGGGTAGGGAGAGTCCCTGGGTAACACTGTGGGGTAGTATGGGTAGGGAGAGTCCCTGGGTAACACTGTGGGGTAGTAGGGAGAGTACCTGGGTAACACTGTGGGGTAGTATGGGTAGGGAGAGTCCCTGGGTAACACTGTGGGGTAGTATGGGTAGGGAGAGTCCCTGGGTAACACTGTGGGGTAGTATGGGTAGGAGGAGTCCCTGGGTAACACTGTGTGGTAGTATGGGTAGGAGAGTCCCTAGGTAACACTGTGTGGTAGTATGGGTAGGGAGAGTCCCTGGGTAACACTGTGTGGTAGTATGGGTAGGGAGAGTCCCTGGGTAACACTGTGGGGTAGTATGGGTAGGGAGAGTCCCTGGGTAACACTGTGGGGTAGTAGGGAGAGTCCCTGGGTAACACTGTGTGGTAGTATGGGTAGGGAGAGTCCCTGGGTAACACTGTGGGGTAGTAGGGAGAGTCCCTGGGTAACACTGTGGGGTAGTAGGGAGAGTCCCTGGGTAACACTGTGTGGTAGTATGGGTAGGGAGAGTCCCTGGGTAACACTGTGTGGTAGTATGGGTAGGGAGAGTCCCTGGGTAACACTGTGTGGTAGTATGGGTAGGGAGAGTCCCTGGGTAACACTGTGGGGTAGTATGGGTAGGGAGAGTCCCTGGGTAACACTGTGTGGTAGTATGGGTAGGGAGAGTCCCTGGGTAACACTGTGGGGTAGTATGGGTAGGGAGAGTCCCTGGGTAACACTGTGGGGTAGTAGGGAGAGTCCCTGGGTAACACTGTGGGGTAGTATGGGTAGGGAGAGTCCCTGGGTAACACTGTGTGGTAGTAGGGAGAGTCCCTGGGTAACACTGTGTGGTAGTATGGGTAGGGAGAGTCCCTGGGTAACACTGTGGGGTAGTAGGGAGAGTCCCTGGGTAACACTGTGTGGTAGTAGGGAGAGTCCCTGGGTAACACTGTGTGGTAGTAGGGAGAGTCCCTGGGTAACACTGTGTGGTAGTAGGGAGAGTCCCTGGGTAACACTGTGGGGTAGTATGGGTAGGGAGAGTCCCTGGGTAACACTGTGGGGTAGTATGGGTAGGGAGAGTCCCTGGGTAACACTGTGGGGTAGTATGGGTAGGGAGAGTCCCTGGGTAACACTGTGTGGTAGTAGGGAGAGTCCCTGGGTAACACTGTGGGGTAGTATGGGTAGGGAGAGTCCCTGGGTAACACTGTGGGGTAGTATGGGTAGGGAGAGTCCCTGGGTAACACTGTGTGGTAGTAGGGAGAGTCCCTGGGTAACACTGTGGGGTAGTAGGGAGAGTCCCTGGGTAACACTGTGGGGTAGTATGGGTAGGGAGAGTCCCTGGGTAACACTGTGGGGTAGTATGGGTAGGGAGAGTCCCTGGGTAACACTGTGTGGTAGTAGGAAGAGTCCCTGGGTAACACTGTGGGGTAGTATGGGTAGGGAGAGTCCCTGGGTAACACTGTGGGGTAGTAGGGAGAGTCCCTGGGTAACACTGTGTGGTAGTAGGGAGAGTCCCTGGGTAACACTGTGTGGTAGTATGGGTAGGGAGAGTCCCTGGGTAACACTGTGGGGTAGTATGGGTAGGAGAGTCCCTGGGTAACACTGTGTGGTAGTATGGGTAGGGAGAGTCCCTGGGTAACACTGTGGGGTAGTATGGGTAGGGAGAGTCCCTGGGTAACACTGTGGGGTAGTATGGGTAGGGAGAGTCCCTGGGTAACACTGTGGTAGTAGGGAGAGTCCCTGGGTAACACTGTGGGTAGTAGGGAGAGTCCCTGGGTAACACTGTGTGGTAGTAGGGAGAGTCCCTGGGTAACACTGTGTGGTAGTAGGGAGAGTCCCTGGGTAACACTGTGGGGTAGTATGGGTAGGGAGAGTCCCTGGGTAACACTGTGGGGTAGTAGGGAGAGTCCCTGGGTAACACTGTGTGGTAGTATGGGTAGGGAGAGTCCCTGGGTAACACTGTGGGGTAGTATGGGTAGGGAGAGTCCCTGGGTAACACTGTGGGGTAGTATGGGTAGGGAGAGTCCCTGGGTAACACTGTGGGGTAGTATGGGTAGGGAGAGTCCCTGGGTAACACTGTGGGGTAGTAGGGAGAGTCCCTGGGTAACACTGTGTGGTAGTATGGGTAGGGAGAGTCCCTGGGTAACACTGTGTGGTAGTATGGGTAGGGAGAGTCCCTGGGTAACACTGTGGGGTAGTATGGGTAGGGAGAGTCCCTGGGTAACACTGTGTGGTAGTAGGGAGAGTCCTGGGTAACACTGTGTGGTAGTAGGGAGAGTCCCTGGGTAACACTGTGTGGTAGTAGGGAGAGTCCCTGGGTAACACTGTGGGGTAGTATAGGTAGGGAGAGTCCCTGGGTAACACTGTGGGTAGTAGGGAGAGTCCCTGGGTAACACTGTGGGGTAGTATGGGTAGGGAGAGTCCCTGGGTAACACTGTGGGGGTAGTAGGGAGAGTCCCTGGGTAACACTGTGTGGTAGTAGGTAGGGAGAGTCCCTGGGTAACACTGTGGGGTAGTAGGAGAGTCCCTGGGTAACACTGTGGGTAGTATGGGTAGGGAGAGTCCCTGGGTAACACTGTGGGGTAGTATGGGTAGGGAGAGTCCCTGGGTAACACTGTGGGGTAGTAGGGAGAGTCCTGGGGTAACACTGTGGGGTAGTATGGGTAGGGGAGAGTCCCTGGGTAACACTGTGTGGTAGTATGGGTAGGGAGAGTCCCTGGGTAACACTGTGGGGTAGTATGGGTAGGGAGAGTCCCTGGGTAACACTGTGGGGTAGTAGGGAGAGTCCCTGGGTAACACTGTGGGGTAGTATGGGTAGGGAGAGTCCCTGGGTAACACTGTGTGGTAGTAGGGAGAGTCCCTGGGTAACACTGTGTGGTAGTAGGGAGAGTCCCTGGGTAACACTGTGTGGTAGTAGGGAGAGTCCCTGGGTAACACTGTGGGGTAGTAGGGAGAGTCCCTGGGTAACACTGTGGGGTAGTAGGGAGAGTCCCTGGGTAACACTGTGTGGTAGTAGGGAGAGTCCCTGGGTAACACTGTGTGGTAGTAGGGAGAGTCCCTGGGTAACACTGTGGGGTAGTATGGGTAGGGAGAGTCCCTGGGTAACACTGTGGGGTAGTATGGGTAGGGAGAGTCCCTGGGTAACACTGTGGGGTAGTATGGGTAGGGAGAGTCCCTGGGTAACACTGTGGGGTAGTATGGGTAGGGAGAGTCCCTGGGTAACACTGTGGGGTAGTATGGGTAGGGAGAGTCCCTGGGTAACACTGTGTGGTAGTAGGGAGAGTCCCTGGGTAACACTGTGGGGTAGTATGGGTAGGGAGAGTCCCTGGGTAACACTGTGGGGTAGTATGGGTAGGGTGAGTCCCTGGGTAACACTGTGTGGTAGTAGGGAGAGTCCCTGGGTAACACTGTGGGGTAGTATGGGTAGGGAGAGTCCCTGGGTAACACTGTGGGGTAGTATGGGTAGGGTGAGTCCCTGGGTAACACTGTGGGTAGTAGGGAGAGTCCCTGGGTAACACTGTGTGGTAGTAGGGAGAGTCCCTGGGTAACACTGTGGGGTAGTAGGGAGAGTCCCTGGGTAACACTGTGTGGTAGTAGGGAGAGTCCCTGGGTAACACTGTGTGGTAGTAGGGAGAGTCCCTGGGTAACACTGTGTGGTAGTAGGGAGAGTCCCTGGGTAACACTGTGTGGTAGTAGGGAGAGTCCCTGGGTAACACTGTGGGGTAGTAGGGAGAGTCCCTGGGTAACACTGTGGGGTAGTAGGGAGAGTCCCTGGGTAACACTGTGTGGTAGTATGGGTAGGGAGAGTCCCTGGGTAACACTGTGGGGTAGTATGGGTAGGGAGAGTCCCTGGGTAACACTGTGGGTAGTATGGGTAGGGAGAGTCCCTGGGTAACACTGTGGGGTAGTATGGGTAGGGGAGAGTCCCTGGGTAACACTGTGGGGTAGTAGGGAGAGTCCCTGGGTAACACTGTGTGGTAGTATGGGTAGGGAGAGTCCCTGGGTAACACTGTGGGGTAGTATGGGTAGGAAGAGTCCCTGGGTAACACTGTGGGGTAGTATGGGTAGGGAGAGTCCCTGGGTAACACTGTGTGGTAGTAGGGAGAGTCCCTGGGTAACACTGTGGTGGTAGTAGGGAGAGTCCCTGGGTAACACTGTGGGTAGTAGGGAGAGTCCCTGGGTAACACTGTGGGTAGTATAGGTAGTCCCTGGGTAACACTGTGGGGTAGTAGGGAGAGTCCCTGGGTAACACTGTGTGGTAGTATGGGTAGGGAGAGTCCCTGGGTAACACTGTGGGCTAGTAGGGAGAGTCCCTGGGTAACACTGTGTGGTAGTAGGGAGAGTCCCTGGGTAACACTGTGGGGTAGTAGGGAGAGTCCCTGGGTAACACTGTGTGGTAGTATGGGTAGGGAGAGTCCCTGGGTAACACTGTGGGGTAGTATGGGTAGGGAGAGTCCCTGGGTAACACTGTGGGGTAGTAGGGAGAGTCCCTGGGTAACACTGTGGGGTAGTATGGGTAGGGAGAGTCCCTGGGTAACACTGTGTGGTAGTATGGGTAGGGAGAGTCCCTGGGTAACACTGTGGGGTAGTATGGGTAGGGAGAGTCCCTGGGTAACACTGTGTGGTAGTATGGGTAGGGAGAGTCCCTGGGTAACACTGTGGGGTAGTATGGGTAGGGAGAGTCCCTGGGTAACACTGTGGGTAGTAGGGAGAGTCCCTGGGTAACACTGTGTGGTAGTAGGGAGAGTCCCTGGGTAACACTGTGTGGTAGTAGGAGAGTCCCTGGGTAACACTGTGGGGTAGTAGGGAGAGTCCCTGGGTAACACTGTGTGGTAGTAGGAGAGTCCTGGGTAACACTGTGGGTAGTAGGGAGAGTCCCTGGGTAACACTGTGGTAGTAGGGAGTGGGTAACACTGTGTGGTAGTAGGGAGAGTCCCTGGGTAACACTGTGGGGTAGTATGGGTAGGGAGAGTCCCTGGGTAACACTGTGGGGTAGTATGGGTAGGGAGAGTCCCTGGGTAACACTGTGGGGTAGTATGGGTAGGGAGAGTCCCTGGGTAACACTGTGGGGTAGTATGGGTAGGGAGAGTCCCTGGGTAACACTGTGGGGTAGTAGGGGTAGGGAGAGTCCCTGGGTAACACTGTGGTAGTAGGGAGAGTCCCTGGGTAACACTGTGGGGTAGTATGGGTAGGGAGAGTCCCTGGGTAACACTGTGGGGTAGTATGGGTAGGGAGAGTCCCTGGGTAACACTGTGGGGTAGTAGGGAGAGTCCCTGGGTAACACTGTGGGGTAGTATGGGTAGGAGAGTCCCTGGGTAACACTGTGGGGTAGTATGGGTAGGGAGAGTCCCTGGGTAACACTGTGGGGTAGTATGGGGAGAGTCCCTGGGTAACACTGTGTGGTAGTATGGGTAGGAGAGTCCCTGGGTAACACTGTGTGGTAGTATGGGTAGGGAGAGTCCCTGGGTAACACTGTGGGGTAGTATGGGTAGGGAGAGTCCCTGGGTAACACTGTGTGGTAGTAGGGAGAGTCCCTGGGTAACACTGTGTGGTAGTAGGGAGAGTCCCTGGGTAACACTGTGGGGTAGTATGGGTAGGGAGAGTCCCTGGGTAACACTGTGGGGTAGTAGGGAGAGTCCCTGGGTAACACTGTGTGGTAGTATGGGTAGGGAGAGTCCCTGGGTAACACTGTGGGGTAGTAGGGAGAGTCCCTGGGTAACACTGTGTGGTAGTAGGGAGAGTCCCTGGGTAACACTGTGGGTAGTAGGGAGAGTCCCTGGGTAACACTGTGTGGTAGTATGGGTAGGGAGAGTCCCTGGGTAACACTGTGGGGTAGTATGGGAGGGAGAGTCCCTGGGTAACACTGTGGGGTAGTAGGGAGAGTCCCTGGGTAACACTGTGGGTAGTATGGGGGAGAGTCCCTGGGCAACACTGTGTGGTAGTATGGGTAGGGAGAGTCCCTGGGTAACACTGTGGGTAGTATGGGTAGGAGAGTCCCTGGGTAACACTGTGGGGTAGTAGGGAGAGTCCCTGGGTAACACTGTGGGGTAGTATGGGTAGGAGAGTCCCTGGGTAACACTGTGTGGGTAGGAGAGTCCCTGGGTAACACTGTGTGGGTAGGGAGAGTCCCTGGGTAACACTGTGTGTAGTAGGAGAGTCCCTGGGTAACACTGTGGGGTAGTAGGGAGAGTCCCTGGGTAACACTGTGGGGTAGTAGGGAGAGTCCCTGGGTAACACTGTGGGGTAGTATGGGGAGAGTCCCTGGGTAACACTGTGGTAGTAGTAACAGGGAGAGTCCCTGGGTAACACTGTGGGGTAGTATGGGTAGGGAGAGTCCCTGGGTAACACTGTGGGGGTAGTAGGGAGAGTCCCTGGTAACACTGTAGTAGTAGGGAGAGTCCCTGGGTAACACTGTAGTAGGGAGGAGTAACATGGGTAGGGAGAGTCCCTGGGTAACACTGTGGGGTATGGGTAGGGAGAGTCCCTGGGTAACACTGTGGGGTAGTATGGGAGGGAGAGTCCCTGGGTAACACTGTGGGGTAGTATGGGTAGGGAGAGTCCCTGGGTAACACTGTGGGGTAGTAACATGGGTAGGGAGAGTCCCTGGGTAACACTGAGGGGTAGTAGGAGAGTCCCTGGGTAACACTGTGGGGTAGTATGGGTAGGGAGAGTCATTTACATTACATTTACATTCAAGTCATTTAGCAGACGCTCTTATCCAGAGCGACTTACAAATTGGTGCATTCACCTTATGACATCTAGTGGAACAGCCACTTTACAATAGTGCATCTAAATCTTTTAAGGGGGGGGTGAGAAGGATTACTTTATCCTATCCTAGGTATTCCTTAAAGAGGTGGGGTTTGAGGTGTCTCCGGAAGGTGGTGATTGACTCCGCTGTCCTGGCGTCGTGAGGGAGTTTGTTCCACCATTGGGGGCCAGAGCAGCGAACAGTTTTGACTGGGCTGAGCGGGAACTGTACTTCCTCAGTGGTAGGAGGCGAGCAGGCCAGAGGTGGATGAACGCAGTGCCCTTGATTGGGTGTAGGGCCTGATCAGAGCCTGGAGGTACTGAGGTGCCGTTCCCCTCACAGCTCCGTAGGCAAGCACCATGGTCTTGTAGCGGATGCGAGCTTCAACTGGAAGCCAGTGGAGAGAGCGGAGGAGCGGGGTGACGTGGGAGAACTTGGGAAGGTTGAACACCAGACGGGCTGCGGCGTTCTGGATGAGTTGTAGGGTTTAATGGCACAGGCAGGGAGCCCAGCCAACAGCGAGTTGCAGTAATCCAGACGGGAGATGACAAGTGCCTGGATTAGGACCTGCGCCGCTTCCTGTGTGAGGCAGGGTCGTACTCTGCGGATGTTGTAGAGCATGAACCTACAGGAACGGGCCACCGCCTTGATGTTAGTTGAGAACGACAGGGTGTTGTCCAGGATCACGCCAAGGTTCTTAGCGCTCTGGGAGGAGGACACAATGGAGTTGTCAACCGTGATGGCGAGATCATGGAACGGGCAGTCCTTCCCCGGGAGGAAGAGCAGCTCCGTCTTGCCGAGGTTCAGCTTGAGGTGGTGATCCGTCATCCACACTGATATGTCTGCCAGACATGCAGAGATGCGATTCGCCACCTGGTCATCAGAAGGGGGAAAGGAGAAGATTAATTGTGTGTCGTCTGCATAGCAATGATAGGAGAGACCATTTGAGGTTATGTGGTCCTTCTGAGCTCAAGTGACTTGGTGTATAGCCAGGGAGTGGGTTCAGAGCCCTGGGGGACCACCAGTGGTGAGAATGTATGCACACATGACTGTAAGCCACCTGGATAAAAGCGTCTGCTAAATGGCATATATTATTATTATATTATATTATTATGACAGAGCCAAGTGACTTGGTGTATCAGAGAATAGGAGAGGATCTGATGGAACAGATCGAAGGGGGACACCAGTGGTGAGAGCAGAGGAGACAGATTCTCGCCACGCCACCTGGTAGGAGCGCCTCCTGTCAGGTAGACGCAACCAAGCGTGGACTAGTCGCCGGAGATGCCCAACTCGGAGAGGGTGGAGAGGAGGATCTGATGGTTCACAGTATCGAAGGCAGCCGTTCAAGGTTTAGAAGGATGAGAAAGAGAGGAGAGAGAGTAGTTTTAGCAGTGCGGAGCCCCTAGGTTTTTCAGAAGGGTGCAACTCTCGCTCTCTTGAAGACGGAAGGGACGTAGCCAGCGGTCAGGGATGAGTTGATGAGCGAGGTGAGGTAAGGGAGAAGGTCTCCGGAAATGGTCTGGAGAAGAGAGGAGGGGATAGGGTCAAGCGGGCAGGTTGTTGGGCGGCCGGCCGTCACAAGACGCGAGATTTCATCTGGAGAGAGAGGGGAGAAAGAGGTCAGAGCACAGGGTAGGGCAGTGTGAGCAGAACCAGCGGTGTCGTTTGACTTGTCGTCGACCTTCTTTTCAAAATGGTTGACGAAGTCATCTGCAGAAAGGGAGGGGGATTCAGGAGGGAGGAGAAGGTGGCAAAGCGCCTCCATTTGTCTGAATTTGCACTATATATAAGTAGTATGTATTTGTAATGCGTATAGTCTTGACATTTTGGCCTTTAAGACTTCCAATATGAAGGACATTGACAGCTGGATAAAGTTAGTGTAGTGGGGTGGGACTGGAGTCCTCTCTCTCTCTCTCTCTCTCTCTCTCTCTCTCTCTTGATCTCTGATCTCTCTCTCTCTCTGATCTCTCTCTCTGATCTCTCTCTCTCTCTCTCTCTCTCTCTCTCTCTCTCTCTCTCTCTCTCTCTCTCTCTCTCTGATCTCTCTCTCTCTCTCTCTCTCTCTCTCTCTCTCTCTCTCTCTCTCTCTCTCTCTGATCTCTCTCTCTCTCTCTCTCTCTCTCTCTCTCTCTCTCTCTCCTCTCTCTCTGTCTCTCTCTCTGATCTCTCTCTCTCTCTCTCTCTCTCTCTCTCTCTCTGATCTCTCTCTCTCTCTCTCTCTCTCTCTCTCTCTCTCTCTCTCTCTCTCTCTCTCTGTCACTGTCTCTCCCTGTCTCTCTGTCTCTCTCTCTCTGTCTCTTTCTCTTTCTCTCTCTCTGTCACTGTCTCCCTGTCTCTCTCTCTCTCCGTCTCTCTCTCCGTCTCTCTCTCTCTCTCTCTCCGTCTCTCTCTCTGTCTCTCTCTGTGTCTTTCTCTCTCTTTCTCTGTCTCTCCCTGTCTCTCTGTCTCTCTCTCTCTCTGTCTCTCTGTCTGTCTCTCTGTCTCCCTCTCTCTGTCTTTTTCCTCTCTTCTCTCCCTGCTTCTAATATCTCGGCCTGGTGAGGGGAGCCGAACGGAAAAGAGAGAGAGATGGAGGGATGGAGAATAAAAAAAAAAAAAGAAAAATGTCAATTACAATTACCAATAATAATAATTATAATTAAGCAATCATTTAATAGGAAATCAAATTATTGTGGGGGGGCAGTGGGAGAGGAGGGAAGAGAAGGAGGGGAGGTTTCCCCCGTGAGACCGTATTCATTTCTATTATTCTATTTGGCCTCAGAACTTTGGGGAAGATTGAGGAGGGGGGCATAGGGCTTTATTAACTGTTAGCCTTAGGTGTTTCTGTTTTCAGGTGGGGGGAGGGAGGTTTGAGAAGGGTTTGGGGGAGAGGAAGGGTTGGGGAGAGAAGGGTTGGAGGAGGGGGGAGAGAGGGAGGGTTGGAGGAGGGTTGGGGAGAGAGGAGGGAGGGTTGGACGAGGGCAGGGGGGAGGGTTGGAGGAAGGCTGGGGAGAGAGGGAGGGTTGGAGGAGGGTTGGAGAGAGAGGGAGGGCTGGGGGTGAGGGAGGGTTGGATGAGGGCTGGGGAGAGGGAGGGCTGGGGAGAGGGAGGGAGGGTTGGAGGATTGCTGGGGAGGGGGAGGGTTGGAGGAGGCTGGGGAGAGAGGGAGGGTTGGAGGAGGGTTGGAGAGAGAGGGAGGGCTGGGGGTGAGGGAGGGTTGGATGAGGGCTGGGGAGAGGGAGGGCTGGGGAGAGAGGGAGGGTTGGAGGATGGCTGGGGAGGAGGGAGGGTTGGAGGATGGCTGGAGGGAGGGTTGGAGGAGAGAGAGAGGGAGGGCTGGGGGTGAGGGAGGGTTGGATGAGGGCTGGGGAGAGGGAGGGCTGGGGAGAGGGAGGGTTGGAGGATGGCTGGGGAGAGAGGGAGGGTTGGAGGATGGCTGGGGAGAGAGGGAGGGTTGGAGGAGGGTTGGGGAGAGAGGGGGGGTTGGAGGAGGGTTGGGGAGAGAGGGAGGGTTGGAGGAGGGAGGGTTGGAGGAGGGCTGGGGAGAGAGGGAGGGTTGGAGGAGGGCTGGGGAGAGAGGGAGGGTTGGAGGAGGGCTGGGGAGAGAGGGAGGGTTGGAGGAGGGCTGGGGAGAGAGGGGGGGTTGGAGGAGGGCTGGGGAGAGAGGGGGGGTTGGAGGAGGGTTGGGGGAGAGAGAGGGAGGGTTGGAGAAGGGCTGGGGAGAGAGGGAGGGCTGGAGGGAGAGGGAGGGTTGTCTGTCTGTCTGTCTGTCTGTCTGTCTCTCTGTTGTCTGTCTGTCTCTCTGTCTCTGTCTCTCTCTCTCTCTCTCTCTCTCTCTCTCTCTCTCTCTCTCCATGTCCTTCCCTGTTTATTTTAAATAGTGAGTTAACATTCAAGATACTTCTGTCATCTATCTGTTTCTTGTTCGGCCTTCAATTGAGATATTCGTTGTTTTGATCTGTGCAGTTTAACACACACACACACACACACACACACACACACACACACACACACACACACACACACACACACACACACACACACACACACACACACACACACACACACACACACACACACACACACACACACACACACACACACACACACACCGACCCACCCACACACAGGGTGGTTGGTACAGTTGGCCTGGTATGCAAAGGAGGTTCTTATAATAGAGGGACTGTTTTTCACCAGGTCCCAGAGGACACACACCCCTCTCACACACACACACACACACACACACACACACACACACACACACACACACACACACACACACACACACACACACACACACACACACACACACCCTGATTATTTAATAATTTCACCAGGTCCCAGAGACACACCCCTCTCTCACACACACCCTGATTATTTAATAATGTTTTAATGTTGGTTAGTTGGTGTGTGTTGACACCCACACAAGCCCCTCCCGGAGGTTAATAGTTAGTGTTATTAGTTACCCTAGGTGGTTAGTTAGCATTAGTTAATGTTGGTTAGTTGGTGTGTGTTGACTACCCAGCCCTAAGCCTTCTCTCCCAGAGTGTTGGTTAGTTAGTGTTGGTTAGTTAGCATTAGTTAATGTTGGTGTGTGTTGACTACCCAGCCCTAAGCCTTCTCTCCCAGAGTGTTGGTTAGTTAGTGTTGGTTAGTTAGCATTAGTTAATGTTGGTTAGTTGGTGTGTGTTGACTACCCAGCCCTAAGCCTTCTCTCCCAGAGTGTTGGTTAGTTAGTGTTGGTTAGTTAGCATTAGTTAATGTTGGTTAGTTGGTGTGTGTTGACTACCCAGCCCTAAGCCTTCTCTCCCAGAGTGTTGGTTAGTTAGTGTTGGTTAGTTAGCATTAGTTAATGTTGGTTAGTTGGTGTGTGTTGACTACCCAGCCCTAAGCCTTCTCTCCCAGAGTGTTGGTTAGTTAGTGTTGGTTAGTTAGCATTAGTTAATGTTGGTTAGTTGGTGTGTGTTGACTACCCAGCCCTAAGCCTTCTCTCCCAGAGTGTTGGTTAGTTAGTGTTGGTTAGTTAGCATTAGTTAATGTTGGTTAGTTGGTGTGTGTTGACTACCCAGCCCTAAGCCTTCTCTCCCAGAGTGTTGGTTAGTTAGTGTTGGTTAGTTAGCATTAGTTAATGTTGGTTAGTTGGTGTGTGTTGACTACCCAGCCCTAAGCCTTCTCTCCCAGAGTGTTGGTTAGTTAGTGTTGGTTAGTTAGCATTAGTTAATGTTGGTTAGTTGGTGTGTGTTGACTACCCAGCCCTAAGCCTTCTCTCCCAGAGTGTTGGTTAGTTAGTTGGTTAGTTAGCATTAGTTAATGTTGGTTAGTTGGTGTGTGTTGACTACCCAGCCCTAAGCCTTCTCTCCCAGAGTGTTGGTTAGTTAGTGTTGGTTAGTTAGCATTAGTTAATGTTGGTTAGTTGGTGTGTGTTGACTACCCAGCCCTAAGCCTTCTCTCCCAGAGTGTTGGTTAGTTAGTGTTGGTTAGTTAGCATTAGTTAATGTTGGTTAGTTGGTGTGTGTTGACTACCCAGCCCTAAGCCTTCTCTCCTAGAGTGTTGGTTAGTTAGTGTTGGTTAGTTAGCATTAGTTAATGTTGGTGTGTGTTGACTACCCAGCCCTAAGCCTTCTCTCCCAGAGTGTTGGTTAGTTAGTGTTGGTTAGTTAGCATTAGTTAATGTTGGTTAGTTGGTGTGTGTTGACTACCCAGCCCTAAGCCTTCTCTCCTAGAGTGTTGGTTAGTTAGTGTTGGTTAGTTAGCATTAGTTAATGTTGGTGTGTGTTGACTACCCAGCCCTAAGCCTTCTCTCCCAGAGTGTTGGTTAGTTAGTGTTGGTTAGTTAGCATTAGTTAATGTTGGTTAGTTGGTGTGTGTTGACTACCCAGCCCTAAGCCTTCTCTCCCAGAGTGTTGGTTAGTTAGTTGGTTAGTTAGCATTAGTTAATGTTGGTTAGTTGGTATGTGTTGACTACCCAGCCCTAAGCCTTCTCTCCCAGAGTGTTGGTTAGTTAGTTGGTTAGTTAGCATTAGTTAATGTTGGTTAGTTGGTGTGTGTTGACTACCCAGCTCTAAGCCTTCTCTCCCAGAGTGTTGGTTAGTTAGTTGGTTAGTTAGCATTAGTTAATGTTGGTTAGTTGGTGTGTGTTGACTACCCAGCCCTAAGCCTTCTCTCCCAGAGTGTTGGTTAGTTAGTGTTGGTTAGTTAGCATTAGTTAATGTTGGTTAGTTGGTGTGTGTTGACTACCCAGCCCTAAGCCTTCTCTCCTAGAGTGTTGGTTAGTTAGTGTTGGTTAGTTAGCATTAGTTAATGTTGGTGTGTGTTGACTACCCAGCCCTAAGCCTTCTCTCCCAGAGTGTTGGTTAGTTAGTGTTGGTTAGTTAGCATTAGTTAATGTTGGTTAGTTGGTGTGTGTTGACTACCCAGCCCTAAGCCTTCTCTCCCAGAGTGTTGGTTAGTTAGTTGGTTAGTTAGCATTAGTTAATGTTGGTTAGTTGGTGTGTGTTGACTACCCAGCCCTAAGCCTTCTCTCCCAGAGTGTTGGTTGGTTAGTTAGCATTAGTTAATGTTGGTTAGTTGGTGTGTGTTGACTACCCAGCTCTAAGCCTTCTCTCCCAGAGTGTTGGTTAGTTAGTTGGTTAGTTAGCATTAGTTAATGTTGGTTAGTTGGTGTGTGTTGACTACCCAGCCCTAAGCCTTCTCTCCCAGAGTGTTGGTTAGTTAGTGTTGGTTAGTTAGCATTAGTTAATGTTGGTTAGTTGGTGTGTGTTGACTACCCAGCCCTAAGCCTTCTCTCCCAGAGTGTTGGTTAGTTAGCATTAGTTAATGTTGGTTAGTTGGTGTGTGTTGACTACCCAGCCCTAAGCCTTCTCTCCCAGAGTGTTGGTTAGTTAGTTGGTTAGTTAGCATTAGTTAATGTTGGTTAGTTGGTGTGTGTTGACTACCCAGCCCTAAGCCTTCTCTCCCAGAGTGTTGGTTAGTTAGTGTTGGTTAGTTAGCATTAGTTAATGTTGGTTAGTTGGTGTGTGTTGACTTCCCAGCCCTAAGCCTTCTCTCCCAGAGTGTTGGTTAGTTAGCATTAGTTAATGTTGGTTAGTTGGTGTGTGTTGACTACCCAGCCCTAAGCCTTCTCTCCCAGAGTGTTGGTTAGTTAGTGTTGGTTAGTTAGCATTAGTTAATGTTGGTTAGTTAGTTGATTAGTTAGTGTTAGTTAATATTGGTTAGTTGGTGTGTATGGTCTGCTGTGTGTTGACTACCCAGCCTTAAGCCTTCTCTCCTAAAGTGTTGGTTAGTTAGTTGGTTAGTGTTAGTTAGTTGGGTAGTGTTAGTTTGTTGGTTAGTTGGTGTGTATGGTCTACTTTGTGTTGACTACCCAGCCCTAAGCCTTCTCTCCCAGAGTTTTGGTTAGTTAGTTGGTTAGTGTTAGTTGGTTAGTTAGTTGGTTAGTGTTAGTTAGTTGGTTAGTTAGTTGGGTAGTGTTAGTTTGTTGGTTAGTTGGTGTATATGGTCTACTGTGTGTTGACGACCCAGCCCTAAGCCTTCTCTCCCAGAGTGTTGGTTAGTTAGTTGGTTAGTGTTAGTTAGTTGGTTAGTGTTAGTTAGTTGGTTAGTTAGTTGGGTAGTGTTAGTTTGTTGGTTAGTTGGTGTGTATGGTCTACTGTGTGTTGACTATCCAGCCCTAAGCCTTCTCTACCAGAGTGTTGGTTGGTTAGTTAGTTGGTTAGTGTTAGTTGACTACCCAGCCCTAAGCCTTCTCTCCCAGAGTGTTGGTTAGTTAGTTGGTTAGTGTTAGTTACCATTGGTTAGGTAGTGTTAGTTTGTTGGTTAGTTGGTGTATATGGTCTGCTGTGTGTTGACTATCCAGCCCTAAGCCTTCTCTACCAGAGTGTTGGTTGGTTAGTTAGTTGGTTAGTGTTAGTTGACTACCCAGCCCTAAGCCTTCTCTCCCAGAGTGTTGGTTAGTTAGTTGGTTAGTGTTAGTTACCATTGGTTAGTTAGTGTTAGTTGATGTTGGTTAGTTGGTGTATATGGTCTGCTGTGTGTTGACTACCCAGCCCTAAACCTTCTCTCCCAGAGTGTTGGTTAGTTAGTTGGTTAGTGTTAGTTACCGTTGGTTAGTTAGTGTTAGTTGATGTTGGTTAGTTGGTGTATATGGTCTACTGTGTGTTGACTACCCAGCCCTAAGCCTTCTCTCCTAGAGTGTTGGTTAGTTAGTTGGTTAGTGTTAGTTGACTACCCAGCCCTAAGCCTTCTCTTGTCTCTTCTTTAAAGATATTTAGATTAGCTAGCTAGCATCAGTCTCTATTCATCTAGTACCCAATCCACAATGGCACCCTATTCCCTATATAGTGCACTACTTTAGACCAGGTCAGGACTACAGTATTGTCTTGTTGGTTCTGGTCCGGTCTCCAGGTCAGAACTACAGTCTTGTCTTGTTGATTCCGGTCCAGTCTCCAGGTCAGAACTACAGTATTGTCTTGTTGGTTCTGGTCCAGTCTCCAGGTCAGAACTACAGTATTGTCTTGTTGTTGTCCAGTCTCCAGGTCAGAACTACAGTATTGTCTTGTTGGTTCTGGTCCAGTCTCCAGGTCAGAACTACAGTATTGTCTTGTTGGTTCTGGTCCAGTCTCCAGGTCAGAACTACAGTCCTGGTTCAGAACTCCAGGTCAGAAGTATTGTCTTGTTGGTTCTGGTCCAGTCTCCAGGTCAGAACTACAGTCTTGTTGGTTCTGGTCCGGTCTCCAGGTCAGAACTACAGTATTGTCTTGTTGGTTCTGGTCCAGTCTCCAGGTCAGGACTACAGTATTGTCTTGTTGATTCCGGTCCAGTCTCCAGATCAGAACTACAGTATTGTCTTGTTGGTTCTGGTCCGGTCTCCAGATCAGAACTACAGTATTGTTGGTTCCGGTCTGGTCTCCAGGTCAGGACTACAGTATTGTCTTGTTGGTTCTGGTCCAGTCTCCAGGTCAGGACTACAGTATTGTCTTGTTGGTTCTGGTCCGGTCTCCAGGTCAGAACTACAGTCTTGTTGGTTCTGGTCCGGTCTCCAGGTCAGAACTACAGTATTGTTGGTTCTGGTCCGGTCTCCAGGTCAGGACTACAGTATTGTCTTGTTGGTTCTGGTCCGGTCTCCAGGTCAGAACTACAGTCTTGTTGGTTCTGGTCCGGTCTCCAGGTCAGACTACAGTATTGTCTTGTTGGTTCAGTCCAGTCTCCAGGTCAGAACTTGGTCTTGTTGGTTCTGGTCCAGTCTCCAGGTCAGAACTACAGTATTGTCTTGTTGGTTCTGATCCAGTCTCCAGGTCAGAACTACAGTAGGTCAGTCTCCAGGTCAGAACTACAGTATTGTTGGTTCTGGTCCGGTCTCCAGGTCAGAACTACAGTATTGTTGGTTCTGGTCCGGTCTCCAGGTCAGGACTACAGTATTGTCTTGTTGGTTCTTGTCCGGTCTCCAGATCAGAACTACAGTCTTGTTGGTTTCGGTCCAGTCTCCTGGTCAGAACTGCAGTATTGTCTTGTTGGTTCTGGTCCAGTCTCCAGGTCAGAACTACAGTATTGTTGGTTCTGGTCCGGTCTCCAGGTCAGAACTACAGTATTGTTGGTTCTGGTCCGGTCTCCAGGTCAGGACTACAGTATTGTCTTGTTGGTTCTGGTCCAGTCTCCAGGTCAGAACTACAGTCTTGTTGGTTCTGGTCCAGTCTCCAGGTCAGAACTACAGTATTGTCTTGTTGGTTCTTGTCCAGTCTCCAGGTCAGAACTACAGTATTGTTGGTTCTGGTCCGGTCTCCAGGTCAGGACTACAGTATTGTCTTGTTGGTTCTGGTCCAGTCTCCAGGTCAGAACTACAGTCTTGTTGGTTCTGGTCCAGTCTCCAGGTCAGAACTACAGTATTGTCTTGTTGGTTCTGGTCCAGTCTCCAGGTCAGGACTACAGTATTGTCTTGTTGGTTCTGGTCCAGTCTCCAGGTCAGGACTACAGTATTGTCTTGTTGGTTCCGGTCCGGTCTCCAGGTCAGAACTACAGTCTTGTCTTGTTGGTTCTGGTCCGGTCTCCAGGTCTGAACTACAGTCTTGTCTTGTTGGTTCTGGTCCAGTCTCCAGGTCAGGACTACAGTCTTGTCTTGTTGGTTCTGGTCCAGTCTCCAGGTCAGGACTACAGTATTGTCTTGTTTGTTCTGGTCCGGTCTCCAGGTCAGAACTGCAGTCTTGTCTTGTTGGTTCTGGTCCAGTCTCCAGGTCAGGACTACAGTCTTGTCTTGTTGGTTCTGGTCCGGTCTCCAGGTCAGGAATACAGTATTTTGTCTTGTTGGTTCTGGTCCGGTCTCCAGGTCAGGACTACAGTATTGTCTTGTTTGTTCTGGTCCGGTCTCCAGATCAGAACTACAGTCTTGTTGGTTCTGGTCCAGTCTCCAGGTCAGAACTACAGTCTTGTTGGTGTCCAGTCTTGTCAGAAGTACAGTATTGTTGGTTCTGGTCCAGTCTCCAGGTCAGGACACAGTATTGTCTTGTTGGTTCTTGTCCGGTCTCCAGATCAGAACTACAGTCTTGTTGGTTCTTGTCCAGTCTCCAGGTCAGAAGTACAGTATTGTTGGTTCTGGTCCAGTCTCCAGGTCAGGACTACAGTATTGTCTTGTTGGTTCTGGTCCGGTCTCCAGGTCAGAACTACAGTCTTGTTGGTTCTGGTCCGGTCTCCAGATCAGAACTACAGTCTTGTTGGTTCTGGTCCAGTCTCCAGGTCAGAACTACAGTATTGTCTTGTTGGTTCTGGTCCAGTCTCCAGGTCAGGACTACAGTATTGTCTTGTTGGTTCTGGTCCAGTCTCCAGGTCAGAACTACAGTATTGTCTTGTTGGTTCTGGTCCAGCCTCCAGGTCAGAACTACAGTATTGTCTTGTTGGTTCTGGTCCAGTCTCCAGGTCAGAACTACAGTAAGTGCGTGCAGTAGCTGTGGCTTTATGGTGGGGTTAAGTCACCTCAATGCCCCGACGAGTCACCAGAATGCCCCGACGAGTCACCTCAATGTCCCGACGAGTCACCTCAATGTCCCGACGAGTCACCTCAATGTCCCGACGAGTCACCTCAATGCCCCGACGAGTCACCTCAATGCCCCGACGAGTCACCTCAATGCCCCGACGAGTCACCTCAATGCCCCGACGAGTCACCTCAATGTCCCGACGAGTCACCTCAATGCCCCGACGAGTCACCTCAATGCCCCGACGAGTCACCTCAATGCCCCGACGAGTCACCAGAATGTCTCACCTCAATTTCTCCGTGTCACCCTTTTCTCCGAGTCACCTCAATCCCGAGTTTTCTCTGTCACCTCAATGCCCCGACGAGTCACCTCTTTCCCGACGAGTCACCTCAATGCCCCCGAGTCACCTCTGTCCCCGACTCACCTCAATGCCCCGACCTCACCTTTTCCCGACGAGTCACCTTTTCTCTGTTCTCACCTCAATTTCACCTCTGTCGACGAGTCACCTCAATTTCCGACGAGTCACCTCTCCCGACTCTTTCTCAATGTCCCGACGAGTCACCTTTTCTCTGAGTCACCTCAATTTCTCTGTCCTCCCCTTTCTCTGTTCTCCCTTTTCTCTGTTCTCCCTTTTCTCTGTTCTCCCTTTTCTCTGTTCTCCCTTTTCTCTGTCCTCCCTTTTCTCTGTTCTCCCTTTTCTCTGTTCTCCCTTTTCTCTGTCCTCCCTTTTCTCTGTTCTCCCTTTTCTCTGTTCTCCCTTTTCTCTGTCCTCCCTTTTCTCTGTTCTCCCTTTTCTCTGTCCTCCCTTTTCTCTGTTCTCCCTTTTCTCTGTTCTCCCTTTTCTCTTATTTATTCCACGAGGGATGAGGCAGACGTGTGTGTGTGCAGAATAAACCACAGGTATGCCTTAGTGAGGAGTGTGATAATGGATTTTATACCCTCTTTCTCTCTCTCTCATCTCTCCATCTCCTCGTGGTATTAGTGTAGAGATTTAAACTAAACTCTAAGGTATATTAAATCATGGCGTCTGTTGTTCTTTTAAACAACTGATTCAATTTACACCCCCCCCCCCACCCCACCCCCCGCCCCAGTGGAGGGGATTATACACAAAGGAGAGAGAGAGAGAGAACGAACGGAGAGGTGGAGAGAGAGAGAAGAGGTAACGAACAGAGAGGTGGAGAGAGAGAAGAGGTAGCGAACAGAGAGGTGGGGAGAGAGAGAGAAGAGGTAACGAACAGAGAGGTGGAGAGAGAGAGAAGAGGTAACGAACAGAGAGGTGGAGAGAGAGAAGAGGTAACAAACAGAGAGGTAGAGAGAGAGAGAAGAGGTAACGAACAGAGAGGTGGAGAGAGGAGAGGTAACGAACGGAGAGGTGGAGAGAGAGAGAAGAGGTAACGAACAGAGAGGTGGAGAGAGAGAAGAGGTAACGAACAGAGAGGTGGAGAGAGAGAGAGAGGTAACGAACAGAGAGGTGGAGAGAGAGAGAGAAGAGGTAACGAACAGAGAGGTGGAGAGAGAGAGAGAAGAGGTAACGAACAGAGAGGTGGAGAGAGAGAAGAGGTAACGAACAGAGAGGTGGAGAGAGAGAGAGAAGAGGTAACGAACAGAGAGGTGGAGAGAGAGAAGAGGTAACGAACAGAGAGGTGGAGAGAGAGAGAAGAGGTAACGAACAGAGAGGTGGAGAGAGAGAGAGAAGAGGTAACGAACAGAGAGGTGGGAGAGAGAGAAGAGGTAACGAACAGAGAGGTGGAGAGAGAGAGAGAAGAGGTAACGAACAGAGAGGTGGAGAGAGAGAAGAGGTAACGAACAGAGAGGTGGAGAGAGAGAGAAGAGGTAACGAACAGAGAGGTGGAGAGAGAGAAGAGGTAACGAACAGAGAGGTGGAGAGAGAGAAGAGGTAAACGAACAGAGAAGAGAGAGAGGTAACGAACAGAGAGGTGGAGAGAGAGAGAAGAGGTAACGAACAGAGAGGTGGAGAGAGAGAGAAGAGGTAACGAACAGAGAGGTGGGGAGAGAGGAAGAGGTAACGAACAGAGAGGAGAGAGAAGAGGTAACGAACAGAGAGGTGGAGAGAGAGAGAAGAGGTAACGAACAGAGAGGTGGAGAGAGAGAGAGGTAACGAACAGAGAGGTGGAGAGAGAGAAGAGGTGAACAGAGAGGTGGGAGAGAGAGAAGAGGTAACGAACAGAGAGGTGGAGAGAGAGAAGAGTAAGAACAGAGAGGTGGAGAGAGAAGAGGTAACAAACAGAGAGGTGGAGAGAGAGAGGAGAGGTAACGAACAGAGAGGTGGAGAGAGAGAGAAGAGGTAACGAACAGAGAGGTGGAGAGAGAGAGAGGTAACGAACAGAGAGGTGGAGAGAGAGAGAGAAGGTAACGAACAGAGAGGTAGAGAGAGAGAAGAGGTAACGAACAGAGAGGTGGAGAGAGAGAGAAGAGGTAACGAACAGAGAGGTGGAGAGAGAGAGAAGAGGTAACGAACAGAGAGGTGGAGAGAGAGAAGAGGTAACGAACAGAGAGGTGGAGAGAGAGAAGAGGTAACGAACAGAGAGGTGGAGAGAGAGAGAAGAGGTAACGAACAGAGAGGTGGAGAGAGAGAGAAGAGGTAACGAACAGAGAGGTGGAGAGAGAGAGAGAAGAGGTAACGAACAGAGAGGTGAGAGAGAGAGAGAAGAGGTAACGAACAGAGAGGTGAGAGAGAGAGAAGAGGTAACGAACAGAGAGGTGGAGAGAGAGAGAAGAGGTAACGAACAGAGAGGTGGGGAGAGAGAAGAGGTAACGAACAGAGAGGTGGAGAGAGAGAGAGAAGAGGTAACGAACAGAGAGGTGGAGAGAGAGAGAAGAGGTAACGAACAGAGAGGTGGAGAGAGAGAAGAGGTAACGAACAGAGAGGTGGAGAGAGAGAGAAGAGGTAACGAACAGAGAGGTGGGAGAGAGAGAAGAGGTAACGAACAGAGAGGTGGGGAGAGAGAGGAGGTAACGAACAGAGAGGTGGAGAGAGGAGAGGTAACGAACAGAGAGGTGGAGAGAGAGAGAAGAGGTAACGAACAGAGAGGTGGAGAGAGAGAAGAGGTAACGAACAGAGAGGTGGAGAGAGAGAGAAGAGGTAACGAACAGAGAGGTGGGAGAGAGAGAAGAGGTAACGAACAGAGAGGTGGAGAGAGAGAGAAGGTAACGAACAGAGAGGTGGGAGAGAGAGAAGAGGTAACGAACAGAGAGGTGGAGAGAGAGAGAAGAGGTAACGAACAGAGAGGTGGAGAGAGAGAAGAGGTAACGAACAGAGAGGTGGGGAGAGAGAGAGAAGAGGTAACGAACAGAGAGGTGGAGAGAGAGAGTAGAGGTAACGAACAGAGAGGTGGAGAGAGAGAAGAGGTAACGAACAGAGAGGTGGGGAGAGAGAGAGAAGAGGTAACGAACAGAGAGGTGGAGAGAGAGAGAGGTAACGAACAGAGAGGTGGGAGAGAGAGAGAGAAGAGGTAACGAACAGAGAGGTGGAGAGAGAGAAGAGGTAACGAACAGAGAGGTGGAGAGAGAGAGAGAAGAGGTAACGAACAGAGAGGTGGGGAGAGAGAAGAGGTAACGAACAGAGAGGTGGAGAGAGAGAGAAGAAGTAACGAACAGAGAGGTGGAGAGAGAGAGAGAGGTAACGAACAGAGAGGTGGGAGAGAGAGAGAAGAGGTAACGAACAGAGAGGTGGAGAGAGAGAGAAGAGGTAACGAACAGAGAGGTGGAGAGAGAGAGAGAAGAGGTAACGAACAGAGAGGTGGAGAGAGAGAGAGAAGAGGTAACGAACAGAGAGGTGGAGAGAGAGAGAAGAGGTAACGAACAGAGAGGTGGAGAGAGAGAGGAGGTAAGAACAGAGAGGTGGAGAGAGAGAAGAGGTAACGAACAGAGAGGTGGAGAGAGAGAGAGAAGAGGTAACGAACAGAGAGGTGGAGAGAGAGAGAAGAGGTAACGAACAGAGAGGTGGAGAGAGAGAAGAGGTAACGAACAGAGAGGTGGAGGAGAGAGAGAAGAGGTAACGAACAGAGAGGTGGAGAGAGAGAAGAGGTAACGAACAGAGAGGTGGAGAGAGAGAAGAGGTAACGAACAGAGAGGTGGAGAGAGAGAGAGAAGAGGTAACGAACAGAGAGGGGGAGAGAGAGAGAAGAGGTAACGAACAGAGAGGTGGAGAGAGAGAGAAGAGGTAACGAACAGAGAGGTGGAGAGAGAGAGAGAGGTAACGAACAGAGAGGTGGAGAGAGAGAGAAGAGGTAACGAACAGAGAGGTGGAGAGAGAGAGAAGAGGTAACGAACAGAGAGGTGGAGAGAGAGAGAGAAGAGGTAACGAACAGAGAGGTGGAGAGAGAGAAGAGGTAACGAACAGAGAGGTGGGAGAGAGAGAAGAGGTAACGAACAGAGAGGTGGAGAGAGAGAGAAGAGGTAACGAACAGAGAGGTGGAGAGAGAGAAGAGGTAACGAACAGAGAGGTAGAGAGAGAAGAGGTAACGAACAGAGAGGTGGAGAGAGAGAAGAGGTAACGAACAGAGAGGTGGAGAGAGAGAGAAGAGGTAACGAACAGAGAGGTGGAGAGAGAGAGAAGAGGTAACGAACAGAGAGGTGGAGAGAGAGAAGAGGTAACGAACAGAGAGGTGGAGAGAGAGAAGAGGTAACGAACAGAGAGGTGGAGAGAGAGAAGAGGTAACGAACAGAGAGGTGGAGAGAGAGAAGAGGTAACGAACAGAGAGGTAGAGAGAGAAGAGGTAACGAACAGAGAGGTGGAGAGAGAGAAGAGGTAACGAACAGAGAGGTGGAGAGAGAGAAGAGGTAACGAACAGAGAGGGAGAGAGAGAAGAGGTAACGAACAGAGAGGTGGAGAGAGAGAAGAGGTAACGAACAGAGAGGTGGAGAGAGAGAGAAGAGGTAACGAACAGAGAGGTGGAGAGAGAGAGAAGAGGTAACAGAGAGGTGGGGAGAGAGAAGAGGTAACTAACAGAGAGAGAGAGAAGAGGTAACGAACAGAGAGGTGGAGAGAGAGAAGAGGTAACGAACAGAGAGGTGGAGAGAGAGAGGTAAACGAACAGAGAGGTGGAGAGAGAGGAGAGGTAACGAACAGAGAGGTGGAGAGAGAGAGAAGAGGTAACGAACAGAGAGGTGGAGAGAGAGAGGAGAGGTAACGAACAGAGAGGTGGAGAGAGAGAGAGAGGTAACGAACAGAGAGGTGGGAGAGAGAGAAGAGGTAACTAACAGAGAGGTGGAGAGAGAGAGTAAGAGGTAACGAACAGAGAGGTGGAGAGAGAGAGAGAGGTAACGAACAGAGAGGTGGAGAGAGAGAAGAGGTAACGAACAGAGAGGTGGAGAGAGAGAGAGAGGTAGAGGTAACGAACAGAGAGGTGGAGAGAGAGAGAACAGAGAGGTGGGAGAGAGAGAGGAGAGGTAACGAACAGAGAGGTGGAGAGAGAGAGAGAGAGGTAACGAACAGAGAGGTAGAGAGAGAGAGAAGAGGTAACGAACAGAGAGGTGGAGAGAGAGAGAGGTAACGAACAGAGAGGTGGGAGAGAGAGGAGAGGTAACGAACAGAGAGGTGGAGAGAGAGAGAAGAGGTAACGAACAGAGAGGTGGAGAGAGAGAGAAGAGGTAACGAACAGAGAGGTGGAGAGAGAGAAGAGGTAACGAACAGAGAGGTGGAGAGAGAGAAGAGGTAACGAACAGAGAGGTGGAGAGAGAGAAGAGGTAACGAACAGAGAGGTGGGAGAGAGAGAAGAGGTAACGAACAGAGAGGTGGAGAGAGAAGAGGTAACGAACAGAGAGGTGGAGAGAGAGAAGAGGTAACGAACAGAGAGGTGGAGAGAGAGAGAAGAGGTAACGAACAGAGAGGTGGAGAGAGAGAGAAGAGGTAACGAACAGAGAGGTGGAGAGAGAGAGAAGAGGTAACGAACAGAGAGGTGGAGAGAGAGAAGAGGTAACGAACAGAGAGGTGGAGAGAGAGAGAAGAGGTAACAAACAGAGAGGTGGAGAGAGAGAAGAGGTAACGAACAGAGAGGTGGGAGAGAGAGAGAAGAGGTAACGAACAGAGAGGTGGGGAGAGAGAAGAAGTAACGAACAGAGAGGTGGAGAGAGAGAAGAAGTAACGAACAGAGAGGTGGGAGAGAGAGAAGAGGTAACGAACAGAGAGGTGGAGAGAGAGAAGAGGTAACGAACAGAGAGGTGGAGAGAGAGAAGAGGTAACGAACAGAGAGGTGGAGAGAGAGAGAGAAGAGGTAACGAACAGAGAGGTGGAGAGAGAGAGAAGAGGTAACGAACAGAGAGGTGAGAGAGAGAGAAGAGGTAACGAACAGAGAGGTGGGAGAGAGAGAGGGTAACGAACAGAGAGGTGGAGAGAGAGAAGAGAGTAACGAACAGAGAGGTGGAGAGAGAGAGAAGAGGTAACGAACAGAGAGGTGGAGAGAGAGAAGAGGTAACGAACAGAGAGGTGGAGAGAGAGAAGAGGTAACGAACAGAGAGGTGGAGAGAGAGAGAGAAGGAACAGAGAGGTGGAGAGAGAGAAGAGGTAACGAACAGAGAGGTGGAGAGAGAGAGAGGTAACGAACAGAGAGGTGGAGAGAGAGAGAGAAGAGGTAACGAACAGAGAGGTGGAGAGAGAGAGAGAAGAGGTAACGAACAGAGAGGTGGAGAGAGAGAGAAGAGGTAACGAACAGAGAGGTGGAGAGAGAGAGAGAGGTAACGAACAGAGAGGTGGGAGAGAGAGAAGAGGTAACGAACAGAGAGGTGGAGAGAGAGAGAAGAGGTAACGAACAGAGAGGTGGAGAGAGAGAGAGAAGAGGTAACGAACAGAGAGGTGGAGAGAGAGAGAAGAGGTAACGAACAGAGAGGTGGAGAGAGAGAAGAGGTAACGAACAGAGAGGTGGAGAGAGAGAAGAGGTAACGAACAGAGAGGTGGGAGAGAGAAGAGAACAGAGAGGTAGAGAGAAGAGGTAACGAACAGAGAGGTAGAGAGAGAGAAGAGGTAACGAACAGAGAGGTGGAGAGAGAGAAGAGGTAACGAACAGAGAGGTGAGAGAGAGAAGAGGTAACGAACAGAGAGGTGGAGAGAGAGAAGAGGTAACGAACAGAGAGGTGGAGAGAGAGAAGAGGTAACGAACAGAGAGGTGGAGAGAGAGAAGAGGTAACGAACAGAGAGGTAGAGAGAGAAGAGGTAACGAACAGAGAGGTAGAGAGAGAAGAGGTAACGAACAGAGAGGTGAGAGAGAGAAGAGGTAACGAACAGAGAGGTGGGAACGAGAGAGAGAACAGAGGTGGAGAGAGAGAAGAGGTAACGAACAGAGAGGTGGAGAGAGAGAAGAGGTAACGAACAGAGAGGTGGAGAGAGAGAAGAGGTAACGAACAGAGAGGTGGAGAGAGAGAGAAGAGGTAACGAACAGAGAGGTGGAGAGAGAGAAGAGGTAACGAACAGAGAGGTGGAGAGAGAGAAGAGGTAACGAACAGAGAGGTGGGGAGAGAGAAGAGGTAACGAACAGAGAGGTATAGAGAGAGAGGTAACGAACAGAGAGGTGAGAGAGAGAGGTAACGAACAGAGAGGTAGAGAGAGAGAGGAGAGGTAACGAACAGAGAGGTGGAGAGAGAGAGGAGAGGTAACGAACAGAGAGGTGGAGAGAGAGAGGAGAGGTAACGAACAGAGAGGTGGAGAGAGAGAGGAGAGGTAACGAACAGAGAGGTGGGGAGAGAGAAGAGGTAACGAACAGAGAGGTGGAGAGAGAGAAGAGGTAACGAACAGAGAGGTGGAGAGAGAGAAGAGGTAACGAACAGAGAGGTGGGAGAGAGAGAAGAGGTAACGAACAGAGAGGTGGAGAGAGAGAGAAGAGGTAACGAACAGAGAGGTAGAGAGAGAGAGAGGTAACGAACAGAGAGGTGGAGAGAGAGAAGAGGTAACGAACAGAGAGGTGGAGAGAGAGAGAAGAGGTAACGAACAGAGAGGTGGAGAGAGAGAGAAGAGGTAACGAACAGAGAGGTGGAGAGAGAGAGAAGAGGTAACGAACAGAGAGGTGGGAGAGAGAGAGAAGAGGTAACGAACAGAGAGGTGGAGAGAGAGAAGAGGTAACGAACAGAGAGGTGGAGAGAGAGAGAGAAGAGGTAACGAACAGAGAGGTGGGAGAGAGAGAAGAGGTAACGAACAGAGAGGTGGAGAGAGAGAGGAGAGGTAACGAACAGAGAGGTGGAGAGAGAGAGGAGAGGTAACGAACAGAGAGGTGGAGAGAGAGGAGAGGTAACGAACAGAGAGGTGGAGAGAGAGAAGAGGTAACGAACAGAGAGGTGGAGAGAGAGGAGAGGTAACGAACAGAGAGGTAGAGAGAGGAGAGGTAACGAACAGAGAGGTGGGGAGAGAGAGAGAAGAGGTAACGAACAGAGAGGTGGAGAGAGGAGAGGTAACGAACAGAGAGGTGGAGAGAGAGAGAAGAGGTAACGAACAGAGAGGTGGAGAGAGAGGAGAGGTAACGAACAGAGAGGTGGAGAGAGAGAAGAGGTAACGAACAGAGAGGTGGAGAGAGAGAGAGGTAACGAACAGAGAGGTGGAGAGAGAAGAGGTAACGAACAGAGAGGTGGAGAGAGAGAGAGAGAAGAGGTAACGAACAGAGAGGTGGAGAGAGAGAGAAGAGGTAACGAACAGAGAGGTGGGAGAGAGAGGAGAGGTAACGAACAGAGAGGTGGAGAGAGAGAGAGAAGAGGTAACGAACAGAGAGGTGGAGAGAGAGAGGAGAGGTAACGAACAGAGAGGTGGAGAGAGGAGAGGTAACGAACAGAGAGGTGGAGAGAGAGAGAGAAGAGGTAACGAACAGAGAGGTGGAGAGAGAGAGAGGAGAGGTAACGAACAGAGAGGTGGAGAGAGAGAGAAGAGGTAACGAACAGAGAGGTGGAGAGAGAGAGAGAGGTAACGAACAGAGAGGTGGAGAGAGAGAGAAGAGGTAACGAACAGAGAGGTGGAGAGAGAGAGAAGAGGTAACGAACAGAGAGGTGGAGAGAGAGAAGAGGTAACGAACAGAGAGGTGGGGAGAGAGAGAGAAGAGGTAACGAACAGAGAGGTATAGAGAGGAGAGGTAACGAACAGAGAGGTGGAGAGAGAGAGAAGAGGTAACGAACAGAGAGGTGGAGAGAGAGAAGAGGTAACGAACAGAGAGGTGGAGAGAGAGAGAAGAGGTAACGAACAGAGAGGTGGAGAGAGAGAGAGAAGAGGTAACAAACAGAGAGGTGGAGAGAGAGGAGAGGTAACGAACAGAGAGGTGGAGAGAGAGAGAGAAGAGGTAACGAACAGAGAGGTGGGGAGAGAGAAGAGGTAACGAACAGAGAGGTGGAGAGAGAGAAGAAGTAACGAACAGAGAGGTGGAGAGAGAGAGAGAAGAGGTAACGAACAGAGAGGTGGAGAGAGAGAAGAGGTAACGAACAGAGAGGTAGAGAGAGGGGAGAGGTAACGAACAGAGAGGTGGAGAGAGAGAGAGAAGAGGTAACGAACAGAGAGGTGGGGAGAGAGAGAGAAGAGGTAACGAACAGAGAGGTGGGGAGAGAGAGAGAAGAGGTAACGAACAGAGAGGTGGAGAGAGAGAGAGAAGAGGTAACGAACAGAGAGGTGGAGAGAGAGAGAGAAGAGGTAACGAACAGAGGTGGAGAGAGAGAGAAGAGGTAACGAACAGAGAGGTGGGGAGAGAGAGGAGGTAACGAACAGAGAGGTGGAGAGAGAGAAGTAACGAACAGAGAGGTGGAGAGAGAGAGAAGAGGTAACGAACAGAGAGGTGGAGAGAGAGAAGAGGTAACGAACAGAGAGGTGGAGAGAGAGAAGAGGTAACGAACAGAGAGGTGGAGAGAGAGAGAGAAGAGGTAACGAACAGAGAGGTGGAGAGAGAGAAGAGGTAACGAACAGAGAGGTGGAGAGAGGGGAGAGGTAACGAACAGAGAGGTGGAGAGAGAGAGAGAAGAGGTAACGAACAGAGAGGGGGAGAGAGAGAAGAGGTAACGAACAGAGAGGTGGGAGAGAGAGGAAGAGGTAAGAACAGAGAGGTGGAGAGAGGAAGAGGTAACGAACAGAGAGGTGGAGAGAGAGAGAGGTAACGAACAGAGAGGTGGAGAGAGAGAGAGAAGAGGTAACGAACAGAGAGGTGGGGGAGAGAGAGAGAAGAGGTAATGAACAGAGAGGTGGAGAGAGAGAGAGAAGAGGTAACGAACAGAGAGGTGGAGAGAGAGAGAAGAGGTAACGAACAGAGAGGTGAGAGAGAGAGAAGAGGTAACGAACAGAGAGGTGGAGAGAGAGAAGAGGTAACGAACAGAGAGGTGGAGAGAGAGAAGAGGTAACGAACAGAGAGGTGAGAGAGAAGAGGTAACGAACAGAGAGGTAGAGAGAGAAGAGGTAACGAACAGAGAGGTGGGAGAGAGAGAAGAGGTAACGAACAGAGAGGTGGAGAGAGAGAGAAGAGGTAATCGAACAGAGAGGTGGAGAGAGAGAAGAGGTAACGAACAGAGAGGTGGAGAGAGAGAAGAGGAAGAAACGAACAGAGAGGTGGAGAGAGAGAAGAGGTAACGAACAGAGAGGTAGAGAGAGAAGAGGTAACGAACAGAGAGGTGGAGAGAGAGAGAGAAGAGGTGGAGAGAGAGAGAGAGAAACGAACAGAGAGGTGGAGAGAGAGAGAAGAGGTAACGAACAGAGAGGTGGAGAGAGAGAGAAGAGGTAACGAACAGAGAGGTGGAGAGAGAGAGAAGAGGTAAAGAACAGAGAGGTGGAGAGAGAAGAGGAACAAGGTGGAACAGAGAGAGGTGGAGAGAGAGAGAGGTAGAGGTAACGAACAGAGAGGTGAGAGAGAGAGAGAAGAGGTAACGAACAGAGAGGTGGAGAGAGAGAAGAGGTAACGAACAGAGAGGTGGAGAGAGAGAGTAACAGAGAGGTGGAGAGAGAGAAGAGGAACAGAGAGGTGGAGAGAGAGAAGAGGTAACGAACAGAGAGGTGGAGAGAGAGAAGAGGTAACGAACAGAGAGGTGGAGAGAGATGAGAGAGAGAGGTAACGAACAGAGAGGTGGAGAGAGAGAAGAGGTAAACGAACAGAGAGGTGGAGAGAGAGAGAGGTAACGAACAGAGAGGAGAGAGAGGAGAGAAGAGAGAGGTAACGAACAGAGAGAGAGAGAGGTGAACAGAGAGGTGGGAGAGAGAGAGAGAGGTAACGAACAGAGAGGTGAGAGAGAGAGAGAGGTAACGAACAGAGAGGTGGAGAGAGAGAGAAGAGGTAACGAACAGAGAGGTGGAGAGAGAGAGGAGAGTAACGAACAGAGAGAAGAGGTGGAGAGAGAGGTAAACGAACAGAGAGGTGGAGAGAGAGAGGAGAGGTAACGAACAGAGAGGTGGAGAGAGAGAGGAGAGGTAACGAACAGAGAGGTGGAGAGAGAGAGAGAGGTAACGAACAGAGAGGTGGAGAGAGAGAGAGAGGTAACGAACAGAGAGGTGGGAGAGAGAGAGAGAGAGGTAACGAACAGAGAGGTGAGAGAGGAGAGAACAGAGAGGGAGAGAGGAGAGGTAACGAACAGAGAGGTGAGAGAGAGGAGAGGTAACGAACAGAGAGGTAGAGAGAGGAGAGGTAAGAAGAGGTGGATGAGAGAGAGAGAAGACGAACAGAGAGGTGGAGAACAGAGAGAGGAGAGAGGTAACGAACAGAGAGGTGGAGAGAGAAGAGGTAACGAACAGAGAGAGGTGGAGAGAGAGAAGAGGTAACAGAACGGAGAGAGGTGGAGAGAGAGAAGAGAGTAACGAACAGAGAGGTGGAGAGAGAGAAGAGGTAACGAACGGAGAGGTGGAGAGAGAGAAGAGGTAACGAACAGAGAGGTGGAGAGAGAGAGAAGAGGTAACGAACAGAGAGGTGGGAGAGAGAGAGAGGTAACGAACAGAGAGGTGAGAGAAGAGAGAACGGAGAGAAGAGGTAACGAACAGAGAGGTGGAGAGAGAGAGGAGAGGTAACGAACAGAGAGGTGGAGAGAGAAGAGGAGAGGTGGAGAGAGAGAGAAGAGGTAACGAACAGAGAGGTGGAGAGAGAGAGAAGAGGTAACGAACGGAGAGGTGGAGAGAGAGAGAAGAGGTAACGAACAGAGAGGTGGAGAGAGAGAGAGAGGTAACGAACAGAGAGGTGGAGAGAGAGAAGAGGTAACGAACAGAGAGGTGAGAGAGAGAGAGAGGTAAGAACAGAGAGGTGGAGAGAGAGAGAGAGGAGAGAGAGGTGGAGAGAGGAACGAACAGAGAGGTGGAGAGAGAGAGAGAAGAGGTAACGAACAGAGAGGTGGGAGAGAGAGAAGAGGTAAACGAACAGAGAGGTGGAGAGAGAGAGAGGTAACGAACAGAGAGGTGGGAGAGAGAGAGAAGAGGTAACGAACAGAGAGGTGGGGAGAGAGAGAGAAGAGGTAACGAACAGAGAGGTGGAGAGAGAGAGAGAACAGAGAGGTGGAGAGAGAGAAGAGGTAACGAACAGAGAGGTGGAGAGAGAGAACGAACAGAGAGGTGGAGAGAGAGAGAAGAGGTAACGAACAGAGAGGTGGAGAGAGAGAGAGAAGAGGTAACGAACAGAGAGGGAGAGAGAGAGAGAGGTAACGAACAGAGAGGTGGAGAGAGAGAGAAGAGGTAACGAACAGAGAGGTGGGAGAGAGAAGAGGCAACGAACAGAGAGGTGGAGAGAGAGAGAGAAGAGGTAACGAACAGAGAGGTGGAGAGAGAGAGAGGTAAGAACAGAGGTGGAGAGAGAGAAGAGAGGTAACGAACAGAGAGGTGGAGAGAGGAGAGAACAGAGAGGTGGAGAGAGAGAGGAGAACGAACAGAGAGGTGAGAGAGAGAGAAGAGGTAACGAACAGAGAGGTGGAGAGAGAGAGGTAACGAACGGAGAGGTGGAGAGAGAGAGAAGAGGTAACGAACAGAGAGGTGGAGAGAGAGAGAAGAGGTAGCGAACAGAGAGGTGGAGAGAGAGAGGAGAGGTAACGAACAGAGAGGTGGAGAGAGAGAGAAGAGGTAACGAACAGAGAGGTGGAGAGAGAGAGAGAAGAGGTAACGAACAGAGAGGTGGAGAGAGAGAAGAGGTAACGAACAGAGGTGGGGAGAGAGAGAGAAGAGGTAACGAACAGAGAGGTGGAGAGAGAGAAGAGGTAACGAACAGAGAGGTGGGAGAGAGAGAAGAGGTAACGAACAGAGAGGTGGAGAGAGAGAGAGGTAACGAACGGAGAGGTGGAGAGAGAGAGAAGAGGTAACGAACAGAGAGGTGGAGAGAGAGAGAGAAGAGGTAACGAACAGAGAGGTGGAGAGAGAGAAGCGGTAACGAACAGAGAGGTGGAGAGAGAGAAGAGGTAACGAACGGAGAGGTGGGGAGAGAGAGAGAAGAGGTAACGAACAGAGAGGTGGAGAGAGAGAGAGAAGAGGTAACGAACAGAGAGGTGGAGAGAGAGAGAAGAGGTAACGAACAGAGAGGTGGAGAGAGAGAAGAGGTAACAAACAGAGAGGTGGAGAGAGAGAAGAGGTAACGAACAGAGAGGTGGAGAGAGAGAAGAGGTAACAAACAGAGAGGTGGAGAGAGAGAGAAGAGGTAACGAACAGAGAGGTGAGAGAGAGAGAAGAGGTAACGAATAGAGAGGTGGAGAGAGAGAAGAGGTAACGAACAGAGAGGTGGAGAGAGAGAAGAGGTAACAAACAGAGAGGTGGAGAGAGAGAAGAGGTAACAAACAGAGAGGTGGAGAGAGAGAAGAGGTAACGAACAGAGAGGTGGAGAGAGAGAGAAGAGGTAACGAACAGAGAGGTGGAGAGAGAGAAGAGGTAACGAACAGAGGTGGAGAGAGCGAGAAGAGGTAACGAACAGAGAGGTGGAGAGAGAGAAGAGGTAACGAACAGAGAGGTGGAGAGAGAGAGGAGAGGTAACGAACAGAGAGGTGGAGAGAGAGAGAAGAGGTAACGAACAGAGAGGTTAGAGAGGGGAGGGAGGTGAGGTGAGGTGGAGAGGGGAGGGTGATGTGAGGGAGTTTGGGGAGAGGGGAGGGTGATGTGAGGGAGTTTGGGGGGGGAGGAAGAAGAGGTTTGAGGAGAGAAAGCACACAGGCCCACAGTAATGACAGGTGTGTGTGATGGGACATGGACAGTTCTGTTATTCAATGTAAATGTGCTTGTCAGGAAGGCTGCTGGTTCTGTTGTCTGAGCTGTCTATCAGAGAGAGGGAGGGATGGAGAGGGGGGTGGAGAGGAGGGGAGGAGGGAGGAGGTGGGGAGAGGAGGAGGAGGGGGGGAGGGGGTGGGGAGGGAGGTGGAGGTGGAGGGATGGCCAGGGGGTGGAGAGGAGGGAGGTGGAGGGATGGCCAGGGGGTGGAGAGGAGGGAGGTGGAGGGGAGGGATGGCCGGGGGTGGAGAGGAGGGAGGGGAGGGATGGCCGGGGGTGGAGAGGAGGGAGGTGGAGGGATGCCAGGGGGTGGAGAGGAGGGAGGTGGAGGGATGGCCAGGGGGTGGAGAGGAGGGAGGTGGAGGGATGGCCAGGGGGTGGAGAGGAGGGAGGTGGAGGGATGGCCAGGGGGGTGGAGAGGAGGGAGGTGGAGGGATGGCCTGATCTGATCTTTTACTGATCTGAGAGGGAGGGGAATAGGAGATACCCTGACAATGTGCTGATCTGAGAGGGAGGGGAATAGGAGATACCCTGACAATGTGCTGCAGAAAATCTCATATCTCTCTCTGTCTCTCTCTCTGTCTCTGTCTCTCTCTGTCTCTCTTTTTCTCCCTCTCTCTCTCTCTGTCTCTGTCTCTCTCTCTCTCTCTCTCTGTCTCTCTGTCTCTCCCTCTCTCTCTGTGTCTCTCTTTGTCTCTCTGTCAGAGAGAGATGTGGAGGGAGGAGGAGAGAAAAAGAAGGGAACATTTTTCAATCTAAATTAAAACTTTTAAGCGCTATTATTTAATTACCCCAATGGCTGTGGATTTGACGTGTGTGTGTGTGTGTGTGTGTGTGTGTGTGTGTGTGTGTGTGTGTGTGTGTGTGTGTGTGTGTGTGTGTGTGTGTGTGTGTGTGTGTGTGTGTGTGTGTGTGTGTGTGTGTGTGTGCACGCAAAGGGGGTGGTGGCTAATTGTGGTTTTTACAGACAGAGACTCTACCAGATATCACACATTACAGACAGAGAGACTCTACCAGATATCACACATTAGAGACTCTACCAGATATCACACATTACAGAGACTCTACCAGATATCACACATTACAGACAGAGAGACTCTACCAGATATCACACATTACAGACAGAGAGACTCTACCAGATATCACACATTACAGACAGAGACTCTACCAGATATCACACATTACAGACAGAGACTCTACCAGATATCACACATTACAGACAGAGACTCTACCAGATATCACACATTACAGACAGAGAGACTCTACCAGATATCACACATTAGAGACTCTACCAGATATCACACATTACAGACAGAGACTCTACCAGATATCACACACACAGATATTACAGACAGAGAGACTCTACCAGATATCACACATTACAGACAGAGATACTCTACCAGATATCACACATTACAGACAGAGACTCTACCAGATATCACACATTACAGACAGAGAGACTCTACCAGATATCACACATTACAGACAGAGACTCTACCAGATATCACACATTACAGACAGAGAGACTCTACCAGATATCACACATTACAGACAGAGACTCTACCAGATATCACACATTACAGACAGAGACTCTACCAGATATCACACATTACAGACAGAGACTCTACCAGATATCACACATTACAGACAGAGACTCTACCAGATATCACACATTACAGACAGAGACTCTACCAGATATCACACATTACAGACAGAGACAGATATCACACATTACAGAGACTCTACCAGATATCACACATTACAGACAGAGACTCTACCAGATATCACACATTACAGACAGAGAGACTCTACCAGATATCACACATTACAGACAGAGACTCTACCAGATATCACACATTACAGACAGAGACTCTACCAGATATCACATTACAGACAGAGACTCTACCAGATATCACACATTACAGACAGAGAGACTCTACCAGATATCACACATTACAGACAGAGACTCTACCAGATATCACACATTACAGACAGAGACTCTACCAGATATCACACATTACAGACAGAGACTCTACCAGATATCACACATTACAGACAGAGACTCTACCAGATATCACACATTACAGACAGAGACTCTACCAGATATCACACATTACAGACAGAGACTCTACCAGATATCACACATTACAGACAGAGAGACTCTACCAGATATCACACATTACAGACAGAGACTCTACCAGATATCACACATTACAGACAGAGACTCTACCAGATATCATACATTACAGACAGAGACTCTACCAGATATCACACATTACAGACAGAGACTCTACCAGATATCACACATTACAGACAGAGACTCTACCAGATATCACACATTACAGACAGAGACTCTACCAGATATCACACATTACAGACAGAGACTACAGACAGAGACTCTACCAGATATCACACATTACAGACAGAGACTCTACCAGATATCACACATTACAGACAGAGACTCTACCAGATATCACACATTACAGACAGAGAGACTCTACCAGATATCACACATTACAGACAGAGACTCTACCAGATATCACACATTACAGACAGAGAGACTCTACCAGATATCACACATTACAGACAGAGACTCTACCAGATATCACACATTACAGACAGAGACTCTACCAGATATCACACATTACAGACAGAGAGACTCTACCAGATATCACACATTACAGACAGAGACTCTACCAGATATCACACATTACAGACAGAGAGACTCTACCAGATATCACACATTACAGACAGAGAGACTCTACCAGATATCACACATTACAGACAGAGACTCTACCAGATATCACACATTACAGACAGAGACTCTACCAGATATCACACATTACAGACAGAGAGACTCTACCAGATATCACACATTACAGACAGAGACTCTACCAGATATCACACATTACAGACAGAGACTCTACCAGATATCACACATTACAGACAGAGACTCTACCAGATATCACACATTACAGACAGAGAGACTCTACCAGATATCACACATTACAGACAGAGACTCTACCAGATATCACATTACAGACAGAGACTCTACCAGATATATCACACATTACAGACAGAGAGACTCTACCAGATATCACACATTACAGACAGAGACTCTACCAGATATCACACATTACAGACAGAGACTCTACCAGATATCACACATTACAGACAGAGACTCTACCAGATATCACACATTACAGACAGAGACTCTACCAGATATCACACATTACAGACAGAGACTCTACCAGATATCACACATTACAGACAGAGACTCTACCAGATATCACACATTACAGACAGAGACTCTACCAGATATCACACATTACAGACAGAGACTCTACCAGATATCACACATTACAGACAGAGAGACTCTACCAGATATCACACATTACAGACAGAGAGACTCTACCAGATATCACACATTACAGACAGAGAGACTCTACCAGATATCACACATTACAGACAGAGAGACTCTACCAGATATCACACATTACAGACAGAGAGACTCTACCAGATATCACACATTACAGACAGAGACTCTACCAGATATCACACATTACAGACAGAGACTCTACCAGATATCACACATTACAGACAGAGACTCTACCAGATATCACACATTACAGACAGAGACTCTACCAGATATCACACATTACAGACAGAGACTCTACCAGATATCACACATTACAGACAGAGACTCTACCAGATATCATACATTACAGACAGAGAGACTCTACCAGATATCACACATTACAGACAGAGACTCTACCAGATATCACACATTACAGACAGAGACTCTACCAGATATCACACATTATAGACAGAGAGACTCTACCAGATATCACACATTACAGACAGAGAGACTCTACCAGATATCACACATTACAGACAGAGACTCTACCAGATATCACACATTACAGACAGAGACTCTACCAGATATCACACATTACAGACAGAGAGACTCTACCAGATATCACACATTACAGACAGAGACTCTACCAGATATCACACATTACAGACAGAGAGACTCTACCAGATATCACACACTACAGACAGAGACTCTACCAGATATCACACATTACAGACAGAGACTCTACCAGATATCACACATTACAGACAGAGAGACTCTACCAGATATCACACATTACAGACAGAGACTCTACCAGATATCACACATTACAGACAGAGACTCTACCAGATATCACACATTACAGACAGAGACTCTACCAGATATCACACATTACAGAGACTCTACCAGATATCACACATTACAGACAGAGAGACTCTACCAGATATCACACATTACAGACAGAGAGACTCTACCAGATATCACACATTACAGACAGAGACTCTACCAGATATCACACATTACAGACAGAGAGACTCTACCAGATATCACACATTACAGACAGAGAGACTCTACCAGATATCACACATTACAGACAGACTACCAGATATCACACATTACAGAGACTCTACCAGATATCACACATTACAGACAGAGACTCTACCAGATATCATACATTACAGACAGAGAGACTCTACCAGATATCACACATTACAGACAGAGAGACTCTACCAGATATCACACATTACAGACAGAGAGACTCTACCAGATATCACACATTACAGACAGAGACTCTACCAGATATCACACATTACAGACAGAGACTCTACCAGATATCACACATTACAGACAGAGACTCTACCAGATATCACACATTACAGAGACTCTACCAGATATCACACATTACAGACAGAGAGACTCTACCAGATATCACACATTACAGACAGAGACTCTACCAGATATCACACATTACAGACAGAGAGACTCTACCAGATATCACACATTACAGACAGAGACTCTTCCAGATATCACACATTACAGACAGAGACTCTACCAGATATCACACATTACAGACAGAGACTCTACCAGATATCACACATTACAGACAGAGACTCTACCAGATATCACACATTACAGACAGAGACTCTACCAGATATCACACATTACAGACAGAGAGACTCTACCAGATATCACACATTACAGACAGAGACTCTACCAGATATCACACATTACAGACAGAGACTCTACCAGATATCACACATTACAGACAGAGACTCTACCAGATATCACACATTACAGACAGAGAGACTCTACCAGATATCACACATTACAGACAGAGACTCTACCAGATATCACACATTACAGACAGAGAGACTCTACCAGATATCACACATTACAGACAGAGAGACTCTACCAGATATCACACATTACAGACAGAGACTCTACCAGATATCACACATTACAGACAGAGAGACTCTACCAGATATCACACATTACAGACAGAGAGACTCTACCAGATATCACACATTACAGACAGAGAGACTCTACCAGATATCACACATTACAGACAGAGACTCTACCAGATATCACACATTACAGACAGAGACTCTACCAGATATCACACATTACAGACAGAGAGACTCTACCAGATATCACACATTACAGACAGAGAGACTCTACAGACAGATATCAGACACATTACAGACAGAGACTCTACCAGATATCACACATTACAGACAGAGACTCTACCAGATATCACACATTACAGACAGAGACTCTACCAGATATCATACATTACAGACAGAGAGACTCTACCAGATATCACACATTACAGACAGAGACTCTACCAGATATCACACATTACAGACAGAGACTCTACCAGATATCACACATTACACAGAGATTACAGACAGAGACTCTACCAGATATCACACATTACA
>NW_026288532.1:100000-152324 GCF_023373465.1 Oncorhynchus keta
GGCGTGAAGGGGATATGGGGGGTGGGGGTTTGGTTGGAGTAAGGTGTGAAGGGGATATGGGGGTTTGGTTGGAGTAAGGCGTGAAGGGGATATGGGGGTTTGGTTGGAGTAAGGCGTGAAGGGGATATGGGGGTTTGGTTGGGGTAAGGCGTGAAGGGGATATGGGGGTTTGGTTGGAGTAAGGCGTGAAGGGGATATGGGGGGTTTGGTTGGGGTAAGGCGTGAAGGGGATATGGGGGTTTGGTTGGAGTAAGGCGTGAAGGGGATATGGGGGTTTGGTTGGGGTAAGGCGTGAAGGGGATATGGGGGGGTTTGGTTGGAGTAAGGTGTGAAGGGGATATGGGGGGGTTTGGTTGGGGTAAGGCGTGAAGGGGATATGGGGGTTTGGTTGGGGTAAGGCGTGAAGGGGATATGGGGGGTTTGGTTGGGGTAAGGCGTGAAGGGGATATGGGGGTGGGGGTTTGGTTGGAGTAAGGCGTGAAGGGGATATGGGGGGGTTTGGTTGGGGTAAGGCGTGAAGGGGATATGGGGGTTTGGTTGGGGTAAGGCGTGAAGGGGATATGGGGGGTTTGGTTGGAGTAAGGCGTGAAGGGGATATGGGGGGTTTGGTTGGGGTAAGGCGTGAAGGGGATATGGGGGGTTTGGTTGGAGTAAGGTGTGAAGGGGATATGGGGGTTTGGTTGGGGTAAGGCGTGAAGGGGATATGGGGGGTGGGGGTTTGGTTGGGGTAAGGTGTGAAGGGGATATGGGGGGTTTGGTTGGGGTAAGGCGTGAAGGGGATATGGGGGTGGGGGGTTTGGTTGGAGTAAGGTGTGAAGGGGATATGGGGGGTTTGGTTGGGGTAAGGCGTGAAGGGGATATGGGGGTTTGGTTGGGGTAAGGCGTGAAGGGGATATGGGGGTTTGGTTGGGGTAAGGCGTGAAGGGGATATGGGGGTTTGGTTGGAGTAAGGCGTGAAGGGGATATGGGGGGTTTGGTTGGGGTAAGGCGTGAAGGGGATATGGGGGTTTGGTTGGAGTAAGGTGTGAAGGGGATATGGGGGGTTTGGTTGGGGTAAGGCGTGAAGGGGATATGGGGGGTGGGGGTTTGGTTGGGGTAAGGTGTGAAGGGGATATGGGGGGTTTGGTTGGGGTAAGGCGTGAAGGGGATATGGGGGTTTGGTTGGAGTAAGGTGTGAAGGGGATATGGGGGGTTTGGTTGGGGTAAGGCGTGAAGGGGATATGGGGGGTTTGGTTGGGGTAAGGCGTGAAGGGGATATGGGGGGTGGGGGTTTGGTTGGGGTAAGGCGTGAAGGGGATATGGGGGGTGGGGAGTTTGGTTGGGGTAAGGCGTGAAGGGGATATGGGGGGGTGGGGAGTTTGGTTGGGGTAAGGCGTGAAGGGGATATGGGGGTTTGTTTTGGGTAAGGCGTGAAGGGGATATGGGGGTGTAGGGGTTTGGTTGGGGTGAAAGAGAGTTGAGAGAGGGAGAAAATGGGGGGTGAACCATACTGTCACGTGTTGGTGGGCTGGGTGTAGTCCAAAATCTTCTGCCACTTACTATTAGCTTGTGAAACACTAGTTCCGTCTCACCCCGCGGGGACCGCCTCACCCCGCGAGGGCCCGTCTCACCCCGCGAGGGCCCGTCTCACCCCGCGAGGACCCGTCTCACCCCTTGAGGACCGTCTCACCCCGCGAGGACCCGTCTCACCCCTTGAGGACCGTCTCACCCCGCGAGGACCCGTCTCACCCCGCGAGGACCCGTCTCACCCCGCGAGGACCCGTCTCACCCCTTGAGGGCCGTCTCACCCCTTGAGGGCCGTCTCACCCCGTGAGGGCCGTACATTGACCAGACAACAGCATGCAGTCAAACAGATCGTTCCAAACAGAAGCTTTTCTTATTATTATAAATCCACATGTTTTCTATATTATGTTATTAGCTTGTGAAACACTAGTTAGTTGGTCTTAGCAACCTGCACATATTTGTCCCTAATGCTAATCGCTAGCTAGCTGGCTAGCAGTGGTGGAGTATCCCAGCATTGTGTGTTTGTCCCTAATGCTAATCGCTAGCTAGCAGTGGTGGAGTATAACAGCATTGTTTGTGTGATTGTCCCTAATGCTAATCGCTAGCTAGCTGGCTAGCAGTGGCGGAGTATCACAGCATTGTTTGTGTGTTTGTCCCTGATGCTAATCGCTAGCTAGCTGGCTAGCAGTGGTGGAGTATCACAGCATTGTTTGTGTGTTTGTCCCTAATGCTAATCGCTAGCTAGCTGGCTAGCAGTGGTGGAGTATCACAGCATTGTTTGTGTGTTTGTCCCTAATGCTAATCGCTAGAGCTAGCTGGCTAGCAGTGGCGGAGTATCACAGCATTGTTTGTGTGTTTGTCCCTAATGCTAATCGCTAGCTAGCTGGCTAGCATTGGTGGAGTATAACAGCATTGTTTGTGTGTTTGTCCCTAATGCTAATCGCTAGCTAGCTGGCTAGCAGTGGCGGAGTATCACAGCATTGTTTGTGTATTTGTCCCTAATGCTAATCGCTAGCTAGCTGGCTAGCAGTGGTGGAGTATCACAGCATTTTTTGTGTGATTGTCCATAATGCTAATCGCTAGCTAGCTGGCTAGCAGTGGTGGAGTATCACAGCATTGTTTGTGTGTTTGTCCCTAATGCTAATCGCTAGAGCTAGCTGGCTAGCAGTGGCGGAGTATCACAGCATTGTTTGTGTGTTTGTCCCTAATGCTAATCGCTAGCTAGCTGGCTAGCAGTGGCGGAGTATCACAGCATTGTTTGTGTATTTGTCCCTAATGCTAATCGCTAGCTAGCTGGCTAGCAGTGGTGGAGTATCACAGCATTTTTGTGTGATTGTCCATAATGCTAATCGCTAGCTAGCTGGCTAGCAGTGGTGGAGTATCACAGCATTGTTTGTGTGTTTGTCCCTAATGCTAATCGCTAGAGCTAGCTGGCTAGCAGTGGCGGAGTATCACAGCATTGTTTGTGTGTTTGTCCCTAATGCTAATCGCTAGCTAGCTGGCTAGCATTGGTGGAGTATAACAGCATTGTTTGTGCAACAGCTTGTTCTCAATCAGAGAGGAAAAGGACAAGAATATTCTAAAATATTTTGTCCGAATTTCAATATAATCAAGGTCCCATGGGAAACACTGACCAACACTTTGGTTCCTACTCTGTCACAATCTCTCCTCCCTTTTTTTTCTCTTTTTTCTTTCGTCGTCATGCCAACAAAACTGCATTCCAAGCGCCTGACCCAAAATTCCAATGATCGTTCTATGTCTAGGATTCCAACAGTTTACCACAGTGTTTTGATGTAGAATCGCAAAGTAAAATCACAATATTTGCCACAAAAATCGCAATTATATATTTTTTTGCACATTATCGTTATTGTGTGTGTGTGTGACATCACCCATGCTCTCTGGCCTCCCCCTTTGTGAGCTTAAACACACTGAGAGGGCGTCTGACACACACACACACACCGTCTCCATTGTCATGTATAGCGTTGTTAATCCGTCCGTGTCGCCTCGGTGTCAGACACTCTGTTTAGGGGGTCAGGGCCTCTTCCTCTCTCTTTGTGTGTTAATGGAGCTGCCGTGTGGCGCAGCGGTCTAAGGCTCTGCTAGAGGCATTACTACAGACCCTGGTTCGATTCCAGGCTGTATCACAGTGCTAGAGGCGTTACTACAGACCCTGGTTTGATTCCGGGCTGTATCTCAGTGCTAGAGGCGTTTACTACAGTCCCTGGTTCTATCCCGGGCTGTATCACAGTGCTAGAGGTGTCACTACAGACCCTGGTTCTATCCCGGACTGCATCTCAGTGCTAGAGGTGTCACTACAGACCCTGGTTCTGTCCCGGCTGTATCACAGTGCTAGCTAGAGGCGTCACTACAGACCCTGGTTCTATCCCGGGCTGTATCTCAGTGCTAGAGGCGTCACTACAGACCCTGGTTTGATTCCAGGCTGTATCACAGCGGTCTAAGGCTTTGCATCTCAGTGCTACAGGCGTCACTACAGACATCCTGGTTCGATTCCTGGCCGTGATTGGGAGTCCCATAGGGCTGTGCTCCGGGTGTTAGACCGTCATTGGAGAGGGGGGAGGGAGAGAGAGGGAGACTCCCCCTATCCCTCCTTTCCCTCCCCTCTCTCCCCCCCTTTCCCCCTTTCCCTACCCCTCTCCCCCTCTCCCTCCCTCTCCCCCTCTCCCTCCCTTTCCCTCCCTCCCTCCCTCACCTCTCCCTCTCCTCACCTCCCCCTCTCTCCCTCCCTCCCTTTCCCTCCCTCTCCTCACCTCCCCCTCTCCTCACCTCCCCCTCTCTCCCTCCCTCCCTTTCCCTCCTCTCCCTCTCTCCCTCCTCTCTCCCCTCTCTCTCCCTCCCTCCCTCTCCCTCCTCTCCCTCTCTCCCCTCCTCTCCCCCTCTCTCTCCCTCCCTCCCTTTCCCTCCTCTCCCTCTCTCCCTCCTCTCCCCCTCTCTCTCCCTCCCTCCCTCCCCCTCCTCTCCCTCTCTCCCTCCTCTCCCCCTCTCTCTCCCTCCCTCCCTTTCCCACCTCTCCCTCTCCCTCCTCTCCCTCCTCTCCCCCTCTCCCTCCCTTTCCCTCCTCTCCCTCTCTCCCTCCTCTCCCCCTCTCTCTCCCTCCCTCAGCGTGGGTATCTGGTGGGACTGGAGGCAGCAGGATGGTTACACTTGAGGAGGGTTGTCAAGGGATACCGTCACTGAGGAGAGGAGCTGTGTGTGGTGTTCTGTTCTCCATCAGACTTCAACCACCCTGTCTGCCCCCTGTCTCCTGAGAGGATTGTTGTTCAGGGTCTCTCTCTCTCTGTGTCTCTCTGTCTGTCTGTCTCTGTCTCTCTCTCTGTCTCTCTCTGTGTCTCTCTCTGTATCTCTCTGTGTCTCTCTCTGTATCTCTCTCTCTCTCTCTCTCTCTCTCTCTCTCTCTCTCTCTGTCTCTCTCTCTCTCTCTCTCTCTCTCTCTCTCTCTCTCTCTCTCTCTCTCTCTCTCTCTCTCTCTCTCTCTCTCTCTCTCTCTCTCTCTCTCTCTCTCTGTGTCTCTCTCTCTGTGTCTCTCTCTCTGTCTCTCTCTCTCTGTCTCTGTGTCTCTCTCTCTCTGTCTCTCTCTGTGGTGGTCTGTTCTTCATCTTCTTTAGGTTATCAGACTTCAACCCCTCGGTCTCCTGAGAAGCTTGTTGTTCAGGGTCTCTCTCTCTCTCTGTGTCTCTCAACCCAGGGGAGTTGGGTGTTCATGGTTCATTAGCCACACGTACACTTCCGTTCTGTTCTCACCGCTAGACGACACACACACACACACACACACACACACACACACACACACACACACACACACACACACACACACACACACACACACACACACACCTCCACACTTCACACACACACACACTGCCACACACACACACACACACTGGTTACCAGTCCTCCTCTCTTCTGTTGTTGTGTTCAGTGACAAACTGCCAGCCCTCCTCCTCCTCCTCCTCCCTCCTCCTCTCCCTCTCCCTCTCCCTCCTCTCCTCCCTCCTCCCCTCCCTCCTCCTCCCTCCTCCCTCCTCCTCCCTCCCTCCCTCCCTCCCTCCTCTCCCTCTCCCTCCTCCTCCCTCTCCCTCCCCCTCCTCCTCCTCCTCCCTCCCTCCTCTCCCTCCTCCCTCCTCTCCCTCTCCCTCCCTCCTCCCTCTCCCTCCTCCTTCTCCTCTCCTCCTCTCCCTCTCCCTCCTCCCTCCTCCTCCTCTCCCTCCCCCTCCTCCTTCTCCCTCCTCCTCCTCCCTCTCCCTCCTCTCCCCTCCCCCTCCTCCTCCTCCCTCCCTCCCTCCTCCTCTCCTCTCCCTCTCCCTCCTCCTCCCCTCCCTCCCCCCTCCTCCTTCTCCTCTCCCTCCTCTCCCTCTCCCTCCTCCTCCTCTCCCTCCCCCCCTCCTCCTTCTCCCTCCCCCTCCTCCTCTCCCTCCTCCCCTCCTCCTCCTCTCCCTCTCCCTCCTCCTCCTCTCCCTCCTCCTCCTCCTCCCTCCTCCTCCTCCTCTCCCTCCCCCTCCTCCTTCTCCGTCTCCTCCTCCCCCTCTCCCTCCTCCTCCTCTCCCTCCCCCTCCTCCTTCTCCGTCTCCTCCTCTCCCTCTCCCTCCTCCCCCTCCTCCTTCTCCGTCTCCTCCTCTCCCTCTCCCTCCTCCTCCTCTCTCTCCCCCTCCTCCTTCTCCGTCTCCTCCTCCTCCTCTTCTCCCTCCTCCTCCTCCTCTCCCTCCTCCCCCTCTCCCTTCCCCCCCCTACCCCCTCTTCCTTCTCCTCCTCCCCCCCCCCCTCTTCCTTCTCCTCCTCCTCCTCCTCCTCTCACTTTGTCTCTTCTTTCTTCCTCTGTTAATTAGGGTACCTATGAGACAAGACAGACAGGTAACATCTGTCTCCCTCCCTCCGTTAGGAGATAGGGAGGAGGGGAGGAGGCTAGGGGAGGAGGGGAGGAGGCTAGGGAGGAGTGGAGGAGGCTAGGGGAGGAGGCGAGGGGAGGAGGGGAGGAGAGGAGGAGGCTAGGGGAGGAGGGGAAGAGGCTAGGGAAGGAGGGGAGGAGATGGGGAGGAGGGGAGGAGATGGGGAGGAGGGGAGGAGGCTAGGGGAGGAGGGGAGGAGGCTAGGGGGGGAGGCTAGGGGAGGAGGGGAGGGGCTAGGGGAGGAGGCTAGGGAGGAGGAGGAGGGGAGGGGAGGGGGAGGAGAGGAGGAGGCTAGGGGAGGAGGGGAAGAGGCTAGGGAAGGAGGGGAGGAGATGGGGGCTAGGGAGGGGGCTAGGAGATAGGAGGTGGGGGCTAGGAGATGGGGGCTAGGAGATGGAGGCTAGGAGACAGGGGCTAGGAGATGGGGGCTAGGGGAGGGGCTAGGGAATAGGAGATAGGAGATGGGGGCTAGAGATGGGGGAGGAGATGGGGGCTAGGAGATGGGGGCTAGGGGATGGGGACTAGGGGATAGGAGATAGGAGATGGGGGCTAGGGGATAGGAGATAGGAGATGGGGGAGGGGGCTAGAGATGGGAGATGGGGAGGGGGCTAGGAGATGGGGGTTAGGAGATAGGGGCTAGGGGAGGAGGCTAGGGAAGGGGTGCTAGGGGAGAGGAGATGGGGGCTAGGGAAGGGGGCTAGGGGGGAGGGGCTAGGAGATAGGGGCTGAAGATGTTTTCTCAAAGTCCTAAGAGTTTATATTTGCATGCGAGTTTTATTTTACCACTCCCCTCCCCCATCTCCCCTTCCTCCCCCCATCTCCCCTTCCTTCCCCATCTCCCCTTCCTTCCCCCATCTCCCCTTCCTCCCCATCTCCCCCCCCCCATCTCCCCCTTCCTTCCCCCATCTCCCCCTCCCTCCCCCATCTCCCCTTCCTTCCCCCATCTCCCCTTCCCTTCCCCATCTCCCCCATCTCCCCCCCATCTCCCCCTTCCTTCCCCCATCTCCCCTCCCTCCCCCATCTCCCCCATCCCTTCCCCCCATCTCCCCCTCCCCCCATCTCCCCCATCTCCCCCCATCTCCCCCTTCCTTCCCCATCTCCCCTCCCCCCCCATCTCCCCCCATCCCTTCCCCCATCTCCCCCTTCCTCCCCCATCTCCCCCATCCCTTCCCCCATCTCCCCCTCCATGTGTTTGATTCCTGGCCCGTGACAGAGGTTCACCCTTTATCCCTGTGTGTGTGTGTGTGTGTGTGTGTGTGTGTGTGTGTGTGTGTGTGTGTGTGTGTGTGTGTGTGTGTGTGTGTGTGTGTGTGTGTGTGTGTGTGTGTGTGTGTGTGTGACGGGGCCCTCAGATTAAGGGTTCCTGCTCTTTATTTGGGGTCAGCCCCTGTATTTGGGAATTACTTACAGTATATTGTATATAAACAGTATATTGTATATTAACAGTATATTGTATATATCAGTATATTGTATATAAACACTATATTGTATATAAACACTATATTGTATATATCAGTATATTGTATATATCAGTATATTGTATATATCAGGATATTGTATATATCAGTATATTGTATATAAACAGTATATTGTATATAAACAGTATATTGTATATATCAGTATATTGTATATAAACAGTATATTGTATATATCAGGATATTGTATATAAACAGTATGTTGTATATATCAGGATATTGTATATTAACAGTATATTGTATATAAACAGCATATTGTATATATCAGGATATTGTATATATCAGGATATTGTATATAAACAGTATATTGTATATAAACAGTATATTGTATATATCAGGGTATTTGGGGGAAAAGTTCCACTGGAAGTTTTTCCAATACAGTCAACCATTTTTTTGTAAATATATATATATATAAATATATATATATACTTTTTCCAGTTAATATCTGCAGTTGACTTGTGCGATATGTTAGTAGTTGGAGATAGTTGGAGATAGTTGGGGGATAGTTGGAGATAGTTGGGGGATAGTTAGGAGATAGTTGGGGATAGTTAGGAGATAGTTGGGGATAGTTAGAGATAGTTGGGGGATAGTTTAGAGATAGTTAGGGGATCGTTAGGAGATCGTTAGGAGATAGTTGGGGATAGTTAGGAGATGGGGGATAGTTAGGAGATAGTTGGGGGAGATGGGGGAGGACTGAGAGAGATGGGGGGGATGGGGGATAGAGGAGATAGTTGGGGGGATGGGGAGGACGGAGAGAGATGGGGGAGGGGGGAGAGAGAGGAGAGAGAGAGACGGCGAGAGAATCAGAGAGGTGTTTGATGAAGGCTCAAGGCTGTGTGTCAGTGTTTGTCTAAAGGCTAAAGTGCCCTCTCTGCTAAACGAGAGATAGTTGGGGGAGGATGGAGAGAGATGTGGGAGGACGGAGAGAGAGAGATGGCGAGAGAATCAGAGAGGTGTTTGTAAAGGCTAAAGTGCCCTTTCTGCTAAACAAGGGGGATGTTGTTCACTTAGCTGTGTGTACTGTACAACATATTGTGTGTGTGTGCGTGTGATGGTATGTGTGTGTGATGGTACTGTGTGTGTGTGTGTGTGTGTGTGTGTGTGTGTGTGTGTGTGTGTGTGTGTGTGTGTGTGTGTGTGTGTGTGTGTGTGTGTGTGTGTGTGTGTGTGTGTGTGTGTGTTCCTCACACAGTAAGCTGACGACAGGAGTTACAGTTTCATGTCTGAGGGTTGGTATCCCTCAGGGCTCTACTATAGGGCCCTCCTCCTTCTCCTTTGGGTTTACACACACACACACACACACACACACACACACACACACACCGTACCATCACACACTTCAGTCCTTCTGATACAGATGTTAGAGCAGACGGCCTAGTAGAATGGGGATTTATTTGGTTGTGTGTGTGTGTGTGTGTGTGTGTGTGTGTGTGTGTGTGTGTGTGTGTGTGTGTGTGTGTGTGTGTGTGTGCCATCAACACACTGAAATATCTGTTTTGTTAAATCTGACTCAACGACAGCCTGTTGGTTAATGATTTAATTCAGGTGATTCATTTTGAATGATTGGTCTGATGATGTTTTTTCAGACGGTGACGAGGTGACAACCTGGTTGATAGCGGACAGAGACAGAGAGGTGGGTCTCTCTCTGTGTGGATTAGGTCCAGTTTCCTCCACATGACACAGATGTTTATATATATTTATTTTCATGAATAATTCATAAATAAATACTTTTTATAGAAATAAAACTTGATTAAAAAAATAATGATTAATAATAAACAATAATTATAATATTATAATAATAAACAATTTTTATTTTTATTTTTTTTATTTCACCTTTATTTAACCAGGTAGGCTAGTTGAGAACAAGTTCTCATTTGCAACTGCGACCTGGCCAAGATAAAGCATAGCAGTGTGAACAGACAACACAGAGTTACACATGGAGTAAACAATTAGCAAGTCAATAACACAGTAGAAAAAAATGGGCAGTCTATATACAATGTGTGCAAAAGGCATGAGGAGGTAGGCGAATAATACAATTTTGCAGATTAACACTGGAGTGATAAATGATCAGATGGGCATGTACAGGTAGAGATATTGGTGTGCAAAAGAGCAGAAAAGTAAATAAATAAAAACTGTATAAAAACAGTATGGGAATGAGGTAGGTGAAAAAGGGTGAGCTATTTACCTATAGACTATGTACAGCTGCAGCGATCGGTTAGCTGCTCGGATAGCTGATGTTTGAAGTTGGTGAGGGAGATAAAAGTCTCCAACTTCAGCGATTTTTGCAATTCGTTCCAGTCACAGGCAGCACTGGAACGAAAGGCGGCCAAATGAGGTGTTGGCTTTAGGGGATGATCAGCTGAGATACACCTGCTGGAGCGCGTGCTACGGATGGGTGTTGCCATCGTGACCAGTGAACTGAGATAAGGCGGAGCTTTACCTAGCATGGCCTTGTAGATGACCTGGAGCCAGTGGGTCTGGCGACGAATATGTAGTGAGGGCCAGCCGACTAGAGCATACAAGTCGCAGTGGTGGGTGGTATAAGGTGCTTTAGTGACAAAACGGATGGCACTGTGATAGACTGCATCCAGTTTGCTGAGTAGAGTGTTGGAAGCCATTTTGTAGATGACGTCGCCGAAGTCGAGGATCGGTAGGATAGTCAGTTTTACTAGGGTAAGCTTGGCAGCGTGAGTGAAGGAGGCTTTGTTGCGGAATAGAAAGCCGACTCTGGATTTGATTTTTGATTGGAGATGTTTGATGTGAGTCTGGAACAATAAACAATAATTATAATATTATAATAATAAATAATAATATAATAAATAAAATAATAATAATATATAATAATACATAATGATTATACAATAATAATAATATAATATTGATTATAATATAATAATACATAATAATTATAAAATAATAATAATATAATATTGATTATAATATAATAATACATAATAATTATAAAATAATAATAATATAATATTGATTATAATATAATAATACATAATAATTATAAAATAATAATAATATAATATTGATTATAATATAATAATAATAATATAATATTGATTATAATATAATAATAATAATAATATTGATTATAATATAATATAATATTGATTATAATATAATAATACATAATAATTATAATATAATAATAATATAATATTGATTATAATATAATAATAATATAATATTGATTATAATATAATAATACATAATAATTATATAATAATAATATAATATTGATTATAATATAATAATATAATATTGATTATAATATAATAATATAATATTGATTATAATATAATAATATAATATTGATTATAATATAATAATAATATAATAATTATAATATAATAATAATATAATATTGATTATAATATAATAATATAATATTGATTATAATATAATAATACATAATAATTATAATATAATAATAATATAATATTGATTATAATATAATAATACATAATAATTATAAAATAATAATAATATAATATTGATTATAATATAATAATACATAATAATTATAAAATAATAATAATATAATATTGATTATAATATAATAATAATATAATATTGATTATAATATAATAATACATAATAATTATAATATAATAATAATATAATATTGATTATAATATAATAATACATAATAATTATAAAATAATAATAATATAATATTGATTATAATATAATAATACATAATAATTATAATATAATAATAATATAATATTGATTATAATATAATAATACATAATAATTATAATATAATAATAATATAATATTGATTATAATATAATAATACATAATAATTATAATATAATAATAATATTGATTATAATATAATAATACATAATAATTATAAAATAATAATATAATAAATATATATATTAATATAAATAATAAAATCTTGATTGATTTTGATTGGCAGGCTCAGATCGTGAACCGGCGTGGGGGCGGTCCTCGGGGGAAGCGGGTGGCGAACCGTTACTATACCGACAAGAACGTCACCTGCCACAGCTGTAAGAGGACTGGACACCTCTCCAAGAGCTGCCCTACGCCCCCGGTAACACACACACCACACACACACACACACACACACACACACACACACACACACACACACACACACACACACACACACACACACACACACACACACACACACACACACACACACACACACACACACACACACACGTCAGTAACAGTCAGTAACAGTCAGTAATATATTGACTCTTCTCTTCCTTCTGCGTGTGTTTGTCCGTCTGTTTCCGTCTCTGCGTGTAGGAGCCGTGTTGCTTGTTGTGCGGGGAGCGTGGTCACACGATGCTGTCGTGTCCCAGCAAACATTGCAGGAACTGCGGTCTGCCCGGTCACTTGGACGAGGTGTGTGTCGTACCCAGCCTCCGATACAGATGGTGTTATCGCTGTGGCGTACAGGGACACCTTAACGACGTGAGTCACACACACACACACACACACACACACACACACACACACACACACACACACACACACACACACACACACACACACACACACACACACACACACACACTCTCTCCATCTCTCTCTCTCCATCCTCTCTCTCTCTCATCATTTTCTTCTCTCTCCATCTCTCTCTATCCTTCTCTCTCTCTCCATCCTTTCTCTCTCTCTCTCCATCCTTTTCTCTCTCTCTCCATCCTCTCTCTCTATCCTTTTCTCTCTCTCTCTCTCTCCATACTTTTCTCTCTCTCTCCAGTCCCTCGCTCTCTCCATCCATCCTTCTCTATCCTCTCTCTCTCTCCATCCTTTTCTCTCTCTCTCCATCCTCTCTCTCTCTCTCATCCTCTCTCTCTCTCTGATCCTCTCTCTCTCCATCCTTCTCTCCATCCATTTTCTCTCCTCTCTCTCATCCTCTCTCTCTCCTCTCTCTCCATCCTTCTCTCTCTCTCCATCCTTCTCTCTCTCTCCATCCTTCTCTCTCTCTCCATCCTTCTCTCTCTCCATCCTTTCTCTCTCTCCATCTCTCTCTCTCATCCTTCTCTCTCCTCCTCTCTCTCCATCCTTCTCTCTCTCTATCCTTTTCTCTCTCTCTCCATCCTCTCATCTTTTCTCCTCATCCTCTCTCTCTCCTCTATCCATCCTTCATCCTCTATCCTCTCTCTCTCTCCATCCTTCTCTCTCTCTCATCCTCTCTCTCTCCATCCTCTCTCTCTCTCTCATCCTTCTCTTCTCTCTCCATCCTTCTCTCTCCATCCTCCTCTCTCATCCTCTCTCTCATCCTTTCTCTCTCTCCATCTCTCTCTCATCCTTCTCTCTCATCTATCCTCTCTCTCTCTCCATCCTTCTCTCCATCCTTCTCTCTCTCTCCATCCTTCTCTCTCTCTATCCTTTTTCTCTCTCTCTCCATCCTCTCTCTCTATCCTTTTCTCTCTCTATCCTCTCTCTCTCTCCATCCTTCTCTCTCCATCCTTCTCTCTCTCCATCCTCTCTCCATCCTTTCTCTCTCTCTCCATCTCATCCTCTCTCTCTCCATCCTCTCTCTCTCATCCTTCTCTCTCCATCCTCTCTCTCTCTCATCCATCCTCTCTCTCTATCCTTTTCTCTCTCTCTCCATCTCTCTCTCTCTCTCATCCTCTCTCTCTCTCTCTCTCCATCCTTCTCTCTCTCCATCCATCCTCTCTCTCCTCTCCTCATCCTCTCATCTTTCTCTCTCTCTCCATCCTCTCTCTCTCCATCTCCTCCTCTCCTCTCTCTCTCATCCTTCTCTCCCTCTCTCCATCCTTCTCTCTCTCTCCATCCTCTCTCTCTCTCCATCCTCTCCTCTCTCTCCATCCTTCTCTCTCTCCATCTCTCTCTCTCCATCCTCTCTCTCTCTCTCATCCTCTCTCTCCATCCTCTCTCTCTCATCCTTCTCTCTCCATCCTCTCTCTCTCCATCCTTCTCTCTCTCTCCATCCTCTCTCTCTCTCTCCATCCTTCTCTCTCTCTCCATCCTTCTCTCTCTCCATCCTTTTCTCTCTCCATCTCCTCTCATCCATTCTCTCTCCATCCTCTCTCTCTATCCATCTCTCTCTCTATCCTTTTCTCTCTCTCTCCATCCTCCTCTCATCATTCTCTCTCTCCATCCCTCTCTCTCTCTCTCCATCCTTCTTCTCTCTATCCTCTCTCTCATCCATCTCTCTCTCTCTCTCCATCCCTTTTCTCTCTCTCTCCATCCTTCTCTCTCTCATCCTTTCTCTCTCTCTCCATCCTCTCTCTCTCCATCTCCATCCTCTCTCTCTCATCCTTCTCTCTCTCCATCCTCTCTCTCATCCTTCCTCTCTCTCTCCTATCCTCTCTCTCTCTCCATCCTTCTCTCTCCTCTCTCCATCCTCTCTCTCTCATCCTTCTCTCTCTCTCCATCCTCTCTCTCTCCATCCTCTATCCTCTCTCTCTCTCCATCCTTCTCTCTCCATCTTCTCTCTCTCTCCATCCTTCTCTCATCCTTTTCTCTCTCTCTCCATCCTCTCTCTCTCTATCCTTTTCTCTCTCTCCATCCTCTCTCTCTCATCCTCTCTCCATCCTCTCTCTCTCTCTATCCATCCTTCTCTCTCTCCATCCTTTCTCTCTCTCTCCATCCTCTCTCTCTCATCTTTTCTCTCTCTCTCTCCATCCTCTCTCTCTATCCATCCTCTCTCTCTCCATCCTCTCTCTCTCATCTTTCTCTCTCTCTCTCTCTCCATCCTTCTCTCTCTCCATCCTCTCTCTCTCTCCATCCTCTCTCTCTCTCCATCCTCTCCTCTCTCTCTCATCTTTCTCTCTCTCTCTCCATCCTTCTCTCTCTCTCCATCCTTCTCTCTCTCTCCATCCTTCTCTCTCTCTCCATCCTCTCTCTCTCATCCTTCTCTCTCCATCCTCTCTCTCTCATCCTTCTCTCTCTATCCTTTTCTCTCTCTCCATCTCTCTCTCTCCATCCTTTTCTCTCTCTCTCCATCCTTTTCTCTCTCTCTCCATCCTCTCTCTCTCCATCCTTCTCTCTCTATCCTTTTCTCTCTCTCTCTCTATCCTTCTTCTCTCTCCATCTCTCCATCCTCTCTCTCTCATCTCTCTCTCTCTCTCTCTCTCTCTCTCTCTCTCTATCTCTCTCTCTCTCTCTCTCCATCCTCTCTCTCTCCATCTATCTCTCTCTCATCCTATCTCCATCTATCTCCATCCTTTTCTCTCTACTCTATCCATCCTCTCTATCTATCTCTCTATCTATCTCTCTCTCTCTCTCTCTCTCTCTCTATCTATCCATCCATCCTTCTCTCTCTCTCTCTCTCTATCCATCCATCCTTCTCTCTCTCTCCATCTCTCTCCATCCTTTCTCTCTCTCTCTATCCATCCTTTTCTCTCTCTCTCTCTCTCTCTATCCATCCTTCTCTCTCTCTCTCTATCCATCCTCTCTCTCTCCATCTCTCTCTCTCTCTCCATCCTCTTCTCTCTCTCTCCATCCTCTCTCCATCCTTTCTCTCTCTCTCTCTCTATCCATCCTGCTCTCTCTCTCTCTCTCTCTCTCTCTCTCTCTCTCTCTCTCTCATCTCTCTCTCTCCTCTCTATCCATCCTTCTCTCTCTCTCCATCCTCTCTCTCTCTCCATCCTTTTCTCTCTCTCTCCATCCTCTCCTCTCCCTCTCATCCTTCTCTCTCTCTCTCCATCCTTCTCTCTCTCTCCATCCTCTCTCTCTCATCCTTCTCTCTCCATCCTCTCTCTCTCATCCTTCTCTCTCTCTCCTTTTCTCTCTCTCCATCCTCTCTCTCATCCTTCTCTCTCTCTCTCTATCCTCTCTCTCTCTCCATCCTTCTCTCTCTCCATCCTTCTCTCTCTCTCCATCCTCTCTCTCATCCTTCTCTCTCCATCCTCTCTCTCATCCTTCTCTCTCTCTATCCTTTTCTCTCTCTCCATCCTCTCTCTCTCTCCATCCTTCTCTCTCTCTCCATCCTCTTCTCTCTCTCCATCCTTCCTCTCTCTCTCTCTCTCTCTCTCCTCTCTCTCCATCCTCTCTCTCTCTCTCCATCCTCTCTCCATCCTTTTCTCTCTCTCTGTCTCTCTCTATCCATCTCTCTCTCTCTCTCTCTCTCTCTCTCTCTCTCTATCCTCTCTCTCTCTCTCTCTCTCTCTCTCTCTCTCTCTCCATCTGTCTCTCTCTCCATCCTCTCTCCATCCTCTTCTCTCTCTCTCTCCATCCTCTCTCTCTCTCCATCTCTGTTTCTCCCTGTGGAGGTCTATCTCTGTGTTGTGTCGGCAGAGAGGCAAGGCGTGTGACACTCACGCTCCTCGTCTGTCTTTAATGAGAGACCCAGGGGACAGAGACCTGACACACACACACACACACATATAAACAAGTGATTTTGGGGGAGAGATATAGAGTGAAAGACTTCTTTCTCTCTCTCTCTCTCTCTCTGTCTCTCTCTCTCTCTCTCTCTCTCTCTCTCTGTCTCTCTCTCTCTCTGTCTCTCTCTCTCTGTCTCTCTCTGTCTCTCTCTCTCTCTCTCTCTGTCTCTCTCTCTGTCTCTCTCTCTGTCTCTCTCTCTCTGTCTCTCTCTCTGTCTCTCTCTCTCTCTCTCTCTCTCTCTCTCTCTCTCTGTCTCTCTCTCTGTCTCTCTCTCTCTGTCTCTCTCTCTCTGTCTCTCTCTCTGTCTCTGTCTCTCTGTCTCTCTCTCTCTCTGTCTCTCTGTCTCTCTCTGTCTCTCTCTCTCTGTCTCTCTCTCTCTGTCTCTCTCTCTGTCTCTCTCTCTCTCTCTCTCTCTCTCAGTAGGAGTCTTTTAGATAATAGGAGTAGCCCGCTGCGCCTGTGACATTTTCCCACCGGGAGGCGAAGACGCTTAGAGAACGCTGTCACAACTCCTGGAAAACTGTCAGACGCTCCGGAGAGAGTTTTAGACACAGTTTTACTGATGGAGTGGGTGGGAGAGAGAGAGGGAGAGAGAGATGGAGAGAGGGAGGAAAGAGGGAGGGAGAGATGGAGCAAGAGCTTTAGACACAGTGGGACTGGGGAGAGATGTCCTCTCTCCCTCCCTCCTCTCTTCCCCGCCCTCTCTCTCTGCATCCGTTTGATAAACAACAGATACACACACACACACACACACACACACACACACACACACACACACACACACACACACACACACACACACACACACACACACAGAGAGTTCATGTGCTTTCTGTTTCACACACTGATTGATAATATTCTCTCCTCAGGCCTGCCCAGAGATATGGAGACAGTACCACATCACGGTAAGACTGTGTGTGTGTGTGTGTGTGTGTGTGTGTGTGTGTGTGTGTGTGTGTGTGTGTGTGTGTGTGTGTGTGTGTGTGTGTGTGTGATATAGACCTCAGCCTAAGAGAAAAGAGCAGCTTGTTTGTCAATTAAAAGACGTGATAAAGCATGAAATGGGCTGCCAACAACCTCACGGGAGCAGACTGTGTCTGTAGACAGGGGTGGTCTGTCTGTCTGTCACTCTCCTCTATGGAGATTAATTAGCCTGCTCAGTTTAATGGAAGGAGCTGCTTCATTAGACTACTGGAGGAGAGAGGAGGAGGAGGGAGGGAGAGAGGAGGAGGAGGAGGGAGGGAGAGGGAGGGAGGGAGGGAGAGAGGAGGAGGAGGAGGAGGGAGAAGAGGAGGGAGGGGAGGAGGAGGAGAGAGGAGGGAGGGAGGGAGGGGAGAGGAGGAGGAGGAGGAGGAGGAGGAGGAGGGAGGGGAGAGGAGGGAGGAGGAGGAGGGAGGAGGGAGGGAGAGAGAGGAGGAGGGAGGGAGAGGGGGAGGAGGAGAGGAGGAGGAGAGGGAGGGAGAGAGGAGGAGGGGAGAGAGAGAGAGGGAGGGAGAGAAGAGGGAGGGAGGAGAGAGGGAGGGAGAGGAGAGAGGAGGAGGGAGAGGGAGAGGAGGAGAGAGGGAGAGAGGAGGAGGAGGGAGAGGAGGAGGGAGGGAGAGAAGAGGGAGGGGGAGAGGAGGGAGGGAGGGAGAGAGAGGAGGAGGGAGGGAGGGAGGGAGGAGAGAGAGGGAGAGAGGAGGAGGGAGGGAGAGAGAGGGAGGGAGGGAGGGAGGGGAGAGAGGGGGAGGAGGAAGGAGAGAAGAAGAAGGAGAGAGAGAAGAGGGGAAGAGGGGAGAGGGAGAGAAGAGGAGTAATGGAGAGAGAAGAGGAGATAGGGAGAGAAGAGGAGGGAGGGAGGAGAGAAGGAGGAGAGGGAGGATGAGGGGGTGGAGGAGGGAGGGAGGGAGGAGGAGGAGGGAGGAGGAGGGAGAGGAGGGAGGGAGGGAGGAGGGGGAGGGAGAGAAGAGGGGGAGGTGGGAGAGGGAGAGAAGAGGAGAAGGGAGGGAGGGGAGGGAGAGAAGAGGATGGGGAGGGAGGAGTGTAGGAGGAGGAGGGAGAGGAGGGAGAGAGGAAGGAGGGATGAGGGAGGGGAGGGAGGGAGGAGGAGGAGGGAGGAGAGAGAGAGGAGAGAGGGAGGGAGGGAGGGAGAGAGGGAGGGAGAGAGAGAGAGAGAGAGGGAGGGAGAGAGAGAGAGGAGAGGGAGGAGAGAGAGAGGGAGGAAGAGGAGGGAGGGAGAGAAGAGGAGGGAGAGAGAAGATGAGGGAGGGAGAGAGGAGAGGAGGGAGGGAGAGAGAGGAGGGAGAGGAGAGAGAGAGGAGGAGGACCCTTCATGTTTCAGCGATGTCCGGCAGCCAATCAGGCTCTCTGTTTATGTTTCCACTCAGGGGTTTTCCTTCAGCGATGTCCGGCAGCCAATCAGGCTCTCTGTTACTGCCGGCTACATTTCCCACTTCGTATTAAACTCGTCCGTCGAACTCGATCCCTCTGGAATAAACCATCTGCATCTCGTAGCTGTTGACTGCGATGACAGGGAAACGAAGGGAGAGGTTCCACTCTCCCCTAAATCTGTCCAGAATCAACCCAATGTGTTTCTATGTGATTTAGAAGCTAAGATACAGGAAGTGAATTTGTCTCAGGGAAACGAAGGGAGAGGTTTCACTCTCCCCTAAATCTGTCCAGAATCAACCCAATGTGTTTCTATGTGATTTAGAAGCTAAGATACAGGAAGTGAATTTGTCTCAGGGAAACGAAGGGAGAGGTTCCACTCTCCCCTAAATCTGTCCAGAATCAACCCAATGTGTTTCTATGTGATTTAGGAGCTAAGATACAGGAAGTGAATTTGTCTCAGGGAAACGAAGGGAGAGGTTTCACTCTCCCCTAAATAGTAGTCGTGATGCTGAGTGAGTCTGTCTGCCTCTTGGTGTCATCATTAGTCATGATGCTGAGTGAGTCTGTCTGCCTCTTGGTGTAGTCATTAGTCATGATGCTGAGTGAGTCTGTCTGCCTCTTGGTGTCATCATTAGTCATGACGCTGAGTGAGTCTGTCTGCCTCTTGGTGTAGTTGTGATGCAGTCTGTCTGCCTCAGTTGTGATGCTGAGTGAGTCTGTCTGCCTCTTGGTGTAGTCATTAGTCACGATGCTGAGTGAGTCTGTCTGCCTCTTGGTGTAGTTGTGATGCTGAGTGAGTCTGTCTGCCTCTTGGTGTAGTCATTAGTGATGCTGAGTGAGTCTGTCTGCCTCTTGGTGTAGTCGTGATGCTGAGTGAGTCTGTCTGCCTCTTGGTGTAGTTGTGATGCTGAGTGAGTCTGTCTGCCTCTTGTGTCATGTAGTCGTGATGCTGAGTGAGTCTGTCTGCCTCTTGGTGTAGTCGTGATGCTGAGTGAGTCTGTCTGCCTCTTGGTGTCATCATTAGTCATGATGCTGAGTGAGTCTGTCTGCCTCTTGGTGTAGTTGTGATGCTGAGTGAGTCTGTCTGCCTCTTGGTGTAGTTAGTGATGCTGAGTGAGTCTGTCTGCCTCTTGGTGTAGTCATTAGTCATGATGCTGAGTGAGTCTGTCTGCCTCTTGGTGTAGTCATTAGTCATGATGCTGAGTGAGTCTGTCTGCCTCTTGGTGTAGTCGTGATGCTGAGTGAGTCTGTCTGCCTCTTGGTGTCATCATTAGTCATGATGCTGAGTGAGTCTGTCTGCCTCTTGGTGTAGTCGTGATGCTGAGTGAGTCTGTCTGCCTCTTGGTGTTGTCATTAGTCATGATGCTGAGTGAGTCTGTCTGCCTCTTGGTGTAGTCGTGATGCTGAGTGAGTCTGTCTGCCTCTTGGTGTCATCATTAGTCATGATGCTGAGTGAGTCTGTCTGCCTCTTGGTGTAGTCATTAGTCATGATGCTGAGTGAGTCTGTCTGCCTCTTGGTGTCATCATTAGTCATGATGCTGAGTGAGTCTGTCTGCCTCTTGGTGTAAGTCATGATGCTGAGTGAGTCTGTCTGCCTCTTGGTGTAGTCGTGATGCTGAGTGAGTCTGTCTGCCTCTTGGTGTCATCATTAGTCATGATGCTGAGTGAGTCTGTCTGCCTCTTGGTGTAGTCATTAGTCATGATGCTGAGTGAGTCTGTCTGCCTCTTGGTGTAGTCATTAGTCATGATGCTGAGTGAGTCTGTCTGCCTCTTGGTGTAGTCATGATGCTGAGTGAGTCTGTCTGCCTCTTGGTGTCAGTCATTAGTCATGATGCTGAGTGAGTCTGTCTGCCTCTTGGTGTATCATTAGTCATGATGCTGAGTGAGTCTGTCTGCCTCTTGGTGTAGTCATTAGTCATGATGCTGAGTGAGTCTGTCTGCCTCTTGGTGTAGTCGTGATGCTGAGTGAGTCTGTCTGCCTCTTGGTGTCATCATTAGTCATGATGCTGAGTGAGTCTGTCTGCCTCTTGGTGTAGTTGTGATGCTGAGTGAGTCTGTCTGCCTCTTGGTGTAGTCATGATGCTGAGTGAGTCTGTCTGCCTCTTGGTGTAGTTGTGATGCTGAGTGAGTCTGTCTGCCTCTTGGTGTAGTCGTGATGCTGAGTGAGTCTGTCTGCCTCTTGGTGTCATCATTAGTCATGATGCTGAGTGAGTCTGTCTGCCTCTTGGTGTAGTCGTGATGCTGAGTGAGTCTGTCTGCCTCTTGGTGTCATCATTAGTCATGATGCTGAGTGAGTCTGTCTGCCTCTTGGTGTAGTCGTGATGCTGAGTGAGTCTGTCTGCCTCTTGGTGTAGTCATTAGTCATGATGCTGAGTGAGTCTGTCTGCCTCTTGGTGTAGTCATTAGTCATGATGCTGAGTGAGTCTGTCTGCCTCTTGGTGTAGTCGTGATGCTGAGTGAGTCTGTCTGCCTCTTGGTGTCATCATTAGTCGTGATGCTGAGTGAGTCTGTCTGCCTCTTGGTGTCATCATTAGTCATGATGCTGAGTGAGTCTGTCTGCCTCTTGGTGTCATCATTAGTCATGATGCTGAGTGAGTCTGTCTGCCTCTTGGTGTAGTCGTCATGATGCTGAGTGAGTCTGTCTGCCTCTTGGTGTCAGTCATTAGTCATGATGCTGAGTGAGTCTGTCTGCCTCTTGGTGTCATCATTAGTCATGATGCTGAGTGAGTCTGTCTGCCTCTTGGTGTGTCATTAGTCACGATGCTGAGTGAGTCTGTCTGCCTCTTGGTGTAGTTGTGATGCTGAGTGAGTCTGTCTGCCTCTTGGTGTAGTCATTAGTCATGATGCTGAGTGAGTCTGTCTGCCTCTTGGTGTAGTGAGTGATGCTGAGCTGAGTCTGTCTGCCTCTTGGTGTAGTCATTAGTCATGATGCTGAGTGAGTCTGTCTGCCTCTTGGTGTCATCATTAGTCATGATGCTGAGTGAGTCTGTCTGCCTCTTGGTGTAGTCATTAGTCATGATGCTGAGTGAGTCTGTCTGCCTCTTGGTGTAGTCGTGATGCTGAGTGAGTCTGTCTGCCTCTTGGTGTCATCATTAGTCATGATGCTGAGTGAGTCTGTCTGCCTCTTGGTGTAGTCATGATGCTGAGTGAGTCTGTCTGCCTCTTGGTGTCATCATTAGTCATGATGCTGAGTGAGTCTGTCTGCCTCTTGGTGTAGTCGTGATGCTGAGTGAGTCTGTCTGCCTCTTGGTGTCATCATTAGTCATGATGCTGAGTGAGTCTGTCTGCCTCTTGGTGTAGTCGTGATGCTGAGTGAGTCTGTCTGCCTCTTGGTGTAGTCATTAGTCATGATGCTGAGTGAGTCTGTCTGCCTCTTGGTGTAGTCGTGATGCTGAGTGAGTCTGTCTGCCTCTTGGTGTAGTCATTAGTCATGATGCTGAGTGAGTCTGTCTGCCTCTTGGTGTCATCATTAGTCGTGATGCTGAGTGAGTCTGTCTGCCTCTTGGTGTCATCATTAGTCATGATGCTGAGTGAGTCTGTCTGCCTCTTGGTGTAGTCGTGATGCTGAGTGAGTCTGTCTGCCTCTTGGTGTAGTCATGATGCTGAGTGAGTCTGTCTGCCTCTTGGTGTAGTCATTAGTCATGATGCTGAGTGAGTCTGTCTGCCTCTTGGTGTAGTCATTAGTCGTGATGCTGAGTGAGTCTGTCTGCCTCTTGGTGTAGTCATGATGCTGAGTGAGTCTGTCTGCCTCTTGGTGTAGTCATGATGCTGAGTGAGTCTGTCTGCCTCTTGGTGTCATCATTAGTCATGACGCTGAGTGTGATTTTGAGAGACGAAAACCAAAACCATACATTTATTTAAGAAGATAATGTGGGCTATTTATCTCATTTTTATTTTTTAATAAAATCCACAATCAAAGAGCAAACATCATTGTGGTAATTCATATCTTGTAGCAAAACTTGTAACTCAGACTTTAATCTCAAGAGAAGACAGGTTATAAAGGTTTAAATATTATTTTACTTAGAAAATAGTCCTAGAAAATACACTGAATTAATTTTTCAGTCATTTAAATTGTAAATCCATGTTTTACCACAACTAATATTTCAGACGGGACCAATGCCTTACAATGTACCAGAGTTCACCTACATAGAGCTCCTTCTGCAAAAAACACTAAATCTAAACCAGTGGGGCAACCCCCCCCAGACACCCCTCCCGGCTGGCTACTCTATGTACCTGCAGTGGTAGTGACATTTAGACTATAGTCATTTAGCTGACGTTCTGAGCCAGAGCCACATACAGGACATTCATCTAGAGTAGAGGCATGACCACCTCATACCTCCAGGTAGAGTCAGGACCACCTCATACCTCCAGGTAGAGTCAGTACCACCACCTCATACCTCCAGGTAGAGTCAGTACCACCACCTCATACCTCCAGGTAGAGTCAGACACCACCTCATACCTCCACCACCTCAGGTAGAGTCAGTACCACCTCATACCTCCAGGTAGAGTCAGTACCACCACCTCATACCTCCAGGTAGAGTCAGGACCACCTCACCTCCTCAGGACCACCTCATACCTCCAGGTAGAGTCAGTACCACCACCTCATACCTCCAGGTAGAGTCAGGACCACCACCTCATACCTCCAGGTAGAGTCAGTACCACCACCTCATACCTCCAGGTAGAGTCAGTACCACCACCTCATACCTCCAGGTAGAGTCAGTACCACCACCTCATACCTCCAGGTAGAGTCAGTACCACCACCTCATACCTCCAGGTAGAGTCAGTACCACCACCTCATACCTCCAGGTAGAGTCAGTACCACCACCTCATACCTCCAGGTAGAGTCAGTACCACCACCTCATACCTCCAGGTAGAGTCAGTACCACCACCTCATACCTCCAGGTAGAGTCAGTACCACCACCTCATACCTCCAGGTAGAGTCAGTACCACCACCTCATACCTCCAGGTAGAGTCAGACCACCACCTCATACCTCCAGGTAGAGTCAGACCACCTCATACCTCCAGGTAGAGTCAGACCACCTCATGCCTCCAGGTAGAGTCAGTACCACCACCTCATGCCTCCAGGTAGAGTCAGGACCACCTCATACCTCCAGGTAGAGTCAGGACCACCTCATGCCTCCAGGTAGAGTCAGTACCACCTCATACCTCCAGGTAGAGTCAGTACCACCTCATACCTCCAGGTAGAGTCAGTACCACCACCTCATACCTCCAGGTAGAGTCAGTACCACCTCATACCTCCAGGTAGAGTCAGTACCACCTCATACCTCCAGGTAGAGTCAGGACCACCTCATACCTCCAGGTAGAGTCAGTACCACCACCTCATACCTCCAGGTAGAGTCAGTACCACCACCTCATACCTCCAGGTGTCAGTGTGTACCTGTCAGCTGTGTGTGTGTGTGTGTGTGTGTGTGTGTGTGTGTGTGTGTGTGTGTGTGTGTGTGTGTGTGTGTGTGTGTGTGTGAGCTAGTTTAAGGGGTGGTGGATTTTGTGACCTAGGTCTAATTGAGGTATTAAAAACATTTTAAGCATGGGAAACAGAAGGTCCTTACACACTTAGACACACAGACACACACACTTACACACATCGACATACACACACACACACACATCGACACACACACACACACCTCTTAGGGCTCGTACTGTTTAAGACAGAATTTTATTCATGATAATGTTTATGACCCTGAACTCCCTAAAGTGGACTGTGTGTGTGTGTGTGTGTGTGTGTGTGTGTGTGTGTGTGTGTGTGTGTGTGTGTGTGTGTGTGTGTGTGTGTGTGTGTGTGTGTCATGTGTGTGTGTGTGTCATGGTGTGTGTGTGTCATGGTGTGTGTGTGTGTGTGTGTGTGTGTGTGTGTCATGGTGTGTGTGTGTGTTCTGGGAGATGTGACTCTGTCACCTTCCTCTGGGCTCAGCCAGGTGTGAAAATGCATTCTGTCAGACCCCTACTACTGGGGCTACTTATGCTGGACTGTGTGTGTGTGTGTAGCCTGTGTGTGTCCTCCTCTCTCAGCGATGTCCTCAGGACTGTGTGTCGTGTGTCGGTGTGTGTGTGTGTCCTCCTCCTCTCTCAGCTGATGTCCTCAGGGATTTGTGGTCTCTACAGCTAAGTCTGGAGAGGAGTCTGTTAGAGAAGCCAGGTGCTGTGAACTCTCTTCTCCGCCCCCTCCCCCCCTCTTACTATCTGAGTCTCAGTTCTGTTACAGTGGAGGGAGAGGAGGATGATGAAGGGAGAGGAGGAGGATGAATAATAATAATAATAATATATGCCATTTAGAGGAGCTTTATGAGGACTTACAGGGATACAAAGGAGGGGAGGAGGAGAGGAGGAGGAGGGAGAGGAGAGGAGGAAAGGGAGGGAGAGGAGGGAGGGAGGAGAGGAGGGAGGGAGGGAGGAAAGGGGAGAGGAGGAGGATGAGGGTAGAGGAGGATGAGGGAGGGAGGGAGAGGAGGGATGAGGAGGGAGGAGGAGGGAGAGGAGGATGAGGGAGGGAGGAAAGGAGGAGAGGAGGATGAGGGAGGGAGGGAGAGGAGGAGGAGGAGGAGGGAGGAGAGGGAGGGAGAGGGATGAGGGAGGGAGAGAGGAGGATGAGGAGGATGAGGGAGGGAGGGAGGAGGGAGGAAAGGAGGGAGAGGAGGATGAGGAGGGGAGGAGAGGGAGGAGGGATGAGGGAGGGAGAGGAGGATAATGGGATGGGAGGGGAGGATGAGGGAGGGGAGAGGAGGATGAGGATGAGGGAGGGAGGAAAGGATGAGGGAGGGAGAGAGGAGGATGGGAGGGAGAGGAGGATGAGGGAGGGAGAGGAGGGAGAGGAGGATAATGAAGGAGGATGGGAGGGAGAGAAGGATGAGGTAGGGAGGAGGAAGGAGGGAGAGGAGGATGAGGGAGGGAGGAAAGAGGGAGGGGAGGAGGATGGGAGGATGAGAGGAGGGAGAAGAGGATGAGGGAGGGGAGAAGAGGATGAGGGAGGGAGAAGAGGATGAGGGAGGGAGGATGAGGGAAGAGGATGAGGGAGGGAGGGAAGAGGATGAGGGGGAGAAGGGAGAAGAGGGATGAGGGAGGGAGAGGAGGATGAGGGAGAGAGGAGGATAATGAAGGATAAGGAGAGGAGGAGGATGGGAGGGAGGAGGAGGAGGGAGGGAGAGGGAGAGGAGGGAGAGGAGGATAATGAAGGAGGATGGGAGGGAGAGGAGGATAATGAAGGAGGATGAGGGAGGGAGGGAGGGAGGAGAGGAGGATAATGAAGGAGGATGGGAAATTACCTGGAGAGAGAGAGGGAGAGGGAGAGAGAGAGAGAAATTACCTGGAGAGAGAGAGAGGGAGAGGGAGGGAGAGAGAGAAATTACCTGGAGAGAGAGAGAGGGAGAGGGAGGGAGAGAGAGAGAGAGAGAGGGAGGGAGAGGGAGGGAGAGAGAGAAATTACCTGGAGAGAGAGAGGGAGAGGGAGGGAGAGAGAGAAATTACCTGGAGAGAGAGAGAGGGAGAGAGAGAGAGGGAGAGGGAGGGAGGGAGAGAGAGAGAGAGAGAGGGAGGGAGAGGGAGGGAGAGGAGAGAGAGAGAGAGGGAGGGAGGGAGAGGGAGGGAGAGAGGGAAATTACCTGGAGAGGGAGAGGGAGGGAGGGAGAGAGAGAGAGAGGGAGCACGGTTATGACCTGCATTCTTTATTCAGACTAAATTAATTTCTCTAAAGATCAGACACACGTCTGTGTCCGCATTAAGACCACAGCGCCCCCATCAGGCCACAGGAGACACAGCACCCCCATCAGGGCACTGGAGGCACAGCACCCCCATCAGGGCACTGGAGGCACAGCACCCCCATCAGGGCACTGGAGGCACAGCACCCCCATCAGGCCACAGGAGGCACAGCACCCCCATCAGGCCACAGGAGGACACAGCGCCCCCATCAGGCCACAGGAGGCACAGCACCCCCATCAGGCCACAGGAGGCACAGCACCCCCATCAGGCCACAGGAGACACAGCACCCCCATCAGGCCACAGGAGGCACAGCACCCCCATCAGGGCACTGGAGGCACAGCACCCCCATCAGGCCACAGGAGGCACAGCACCCCCATCAGGCCACAGGAGACACAGCACCCCATCAGGCCACAGGACACACAGCACCCCCATCAGGCCCCAGAGGGGACACAGCACCCCCATCAGGCCACGGGAGGCACAGCACCCCCATCAGGCCACAGGGGACACAGCACCCCCATCAGGCCACGGGAGGCACAGCACCCCCATCAGGCCACAGGGGACACAGCACCCCCATCAGGCCACAGGGGACACAGCACCCCCATCAGGCCACAGGGGACACAGCACCCCCATCAGGCCACAGGGGACACAGCACCCCCATCAGGCCACAGGGGACACAGCACCCCCATCAGGCCCCACGGGAGGCACAGCGCCCCCATCAGGCCACAGGGGACACAGCACCCCCATCAGGCCCCATTGGTTCAGGTACATCAGTACAAAGCAGGTGATTGGTTCAGGTACATCAGTACAGAGCAGGTGATTGGTTCAGGTACATCAGTACAGAGCAGGTGATTGGTTCAGGTGTATCAGCGTGGCAGGCGATTGGTCTTCTTTAGATAGTGGTGGTGATAGCTGTGTGTGTGTTCATTGATAGTGGTGGGCACGCAGCTCCCTCTCAGGAGATAGGTGTGTTTACACAGTGGTTCCTCTCCTCAGTGATGTCAGTTTATTGATCTCATTCCAGGGGGAAGAAGAGGGTGGTGTGTGTGTATTGATCTGTGTCTCAAGGGCTGTGTGTTGATGGGTGCCGCCACATTACTACACACACAGACAAAGCTGTTCCACACACACCTCCACTTCCTCTCCTCCCAGAGGGCCTCAGCTCTCTCTCTCTCTCTCTCTCTCTCAGCTCTCTCTGTCTCTCTCTCTGTCTCTGTCTCTCTCTGTCTCAGGCCTCTCTCTCACAGCTCTCCTCTCTCTCTCTCAGGCCTCTCTCTCTCTCACTCTGTCTCTCTCATCTCTCTCTGTCTCTCTGTCTCTCTCTGTCCCATCTCTCTCTCTCTCTCTCTCTCTCTCCTCTCAGGCCTCAGGGGTCTCTCTGTCTCTCTCAGGTCTCTCTCTCTCTCTGTCTCTCTCTCTCTCTCTCTCTCTCTCTCTACATATCCCCTCCTATAGAGTATGGATCATTTATAATGTCTCTGTCCTGGTTTATATAGAGTATGGATCATTAGAATGTCTCTGTCCTGGTTTATATAGAATGGATCAGGTATGGATCAGGTTATAATGTCTCTGTCCTGGTTTATATAATGTCTCTGGTTTATATAGAGTATGGATCGTTATAATGTCTCTGTCCTGGTTTATATAGAGTATGGATCGTTATAATGTCTCTGTCCTGGTTTATATAATGTCTCTGGTTTATATAGAGCATGGATCATTATAATGTCTCTGTCCTGGTTTATATAGAGTATGGATCATTATAATGTCTCTGTCCTGGTTTATATAGAGTATGGATCATTATAATGTCTCTGTCCTGGTTTATATAGAGTTTGGATCATTATAATGTCTCTGTCCTGGTTTATATAGAGTTTGGATCATTATAATGTCTCTGTCCTGGTTTATATAGAGTATGAATCATTATAATGTCTCTGTCCTGGTTTATATAGAGTATGGATCGTTATAATGTCTCTGTCCTGGTTTATATAGAGTATGGATCATTATAATGTCTCTGTCCTGGTTTATATAGAGTATGGATCGTTATAATGTCTCTGGTTTATATAGAGTATGGATCATTATAATGTCTCTGGTTTATATAGAGTATGGATCATTATAATGTCTCTGGTTTATATAGAGTATGGATCATTATAATGTCTCTGTCCTGGTTTATATAGAGTATGGATCATTATAATGTCTCTGTCCTGGTTTATATAGAGTATGGATCATTATAATGTCTCTGTCCTGGTTTATATAGAGTATGGATCATTATAATGTCTCTGTCCTGGTTTATATAGAGTATGGATTATTATAATGTCTCTGTCCTGGTTTATATAGAGTATGGATCATTATAATGTCTCTGTCCTGGTTTATATAGAGTGGATCGTTATAATGTCTCTGTCCTGGTTTATATAGAGTATGGATCATTAGAATGTCTCTGTCCTGGTTTATATAGAGTATGGATCATTATAATGTCTCTGTCCTGGTTTATATAGAGTATGGATCATTATAATGTCTCTGTCCTGGTTTATATAGAGTATGGATCATTATAATGTCTCTGTCCTGGTTTATATAGAGTATGGATCATTATAATGTCTCTGTCCTGGTTTATATAGAGTATGGATCATTATAATGTCTCTGTCCTGGTTTATATAGAGTATGGATCATTATAATGTCTCTGTCCTGGTTTATATAGAGTATGGATCATTATAATGTCTCTGTCCTGGTTTATATAGAGTATGGATCATTATAATGTCTCTGTCCTGGTTTATATAGAGTATGGATCATTATAATGTCTCTGTCCTGGTTTATATAGAGTATGGATCATTATAATGTCTCTGTCCTGGTTTATATAGAGTATGGATCATTATAATGTCTCTGTCCTGGTTTATATAGAGTATGGATCATTATAATGTCTCTGTCCTGGTTTATATAGAGTATGGATCATTATAATGTCTCTGGTTTATATAGAGTATGGATCATTATAATGTCTCTGTCCTGGTTTATATAGAGTATGGATCATTATAATGTCTCTGTCCTGGTTTATATAATGTCCCTGGTTTATATAGAGTATGGATCGTTATAATGTCTCTGTCCTGGTTTATATAGAGTATGGATCATTATAATGTCTCTGTCCTGGTTTATATAGAGTATGGATCATTATAATGTCTGTCCTGGTTTATATAGAGTATGGATCATTATAATGTCTCTGTCCTGGTTTATATAGAGTATGGATCATTATAATGTCTCTGGTGGTTTATATAGAGTATGGATCATTATAATGTCTCTGTCCTGGTTTATATAGAGTATGGATCATTATAATGTCTCTGTCCTGGTTTATATAGAGTATGGATCATTATAATGTCTCTGTCCTGGTTTATATAGAGTATGGATCATTATAATGTCTCTGTCCTGGTTTATATAGAGTATGGATCATTATAATGTCTCTGTCCTGGTTTATATAGAGTGGATCATTATAATGTCTCTGTCCTGGTTTATATAGAGTATGGATCATTATAATGTCTCTGTCCTGGTTTATATAGAGTATGGATCGTTATAATGTCTCTGTCCTGGTTTATATAGAGTATGGATCATTATAATGTCTCTGTCCTGGTTTATATAATGTCTCTGGTTTATATAGAGTATGGATCATTATAATGTCTCTGTCCTGGTTTATATAGAGTATGGATCATTATAATGTCTCTGTCCTGGTTTATATAGAGTATGGATCATTATAATGTCTCTGTCCTGGTTTATATAGAGTATGGATCATTATAATGTCTCTGTCCTGGTTTATATAGAGTATGGATCATTATAATGTCTCTGTCCTGGTTTATATAATGTCTCTGGTTTATATAGAGTATGGATCGTTATAATGTCTCTGTCCTGGTTTATATAGAGTATGGATCGTTATAATGTCTCTGTCCTGGTTTATATAATGTCTCTGGTTTATATAGAGCATGGATCATTATAATGTCTCTGTCCTGGTTTATATAGAGTATGGATCATTATAATGTCTCTGTCCTGGTTTATATAGAGTATGGATCATTATAATGTCTCTGTCCTGGTTTATATAGAGTTTGGATCATTATAATGTCTCTGTCCTGGTTTATATAGAGTTTGGATCATTATAATGTCTCTGTCCTGGTTTATATAGAGTATGAATCATTATAATGTCTCTGTCCTGGTTTATATAGAGTATGGATCATTATAATGTCTCTGTCCTGGTTTATATAGAGTATGGATCATTATAATGTCTCTGTCCTGGTTTATATAGAGTATGGATCGTTATAATGTCTCTGGTTTATATAGAGTATGGATCATTATAATGTCTCTGGTTTATATAGAGTATGGATCATTATAATGTCTCTGGTTTATATAGAGTATGGATCATTATAATGTCTCTGTCCTGGTTTATATAGAGTATGGATCATTATAATGTCTCTGTCCTGGTTTATATAGAGTATGGATCATTATAATGTCTCTGTCCTGGTTTATATAGAGTATGGATCATTATAATGTCTCTGTCCTGGTTTATATAGAGTATGGATCATTATAATGTCTCTGTCCTGGTTTATATAGAGTATGGATCATTATAATGTCTCTGGTTTATATAGAGTATGGATCGTTTTCAGTGATTATTCTTATTGTTTATCGACCGGGCAGAGTGACGGGCAGAGTGACGGGCAGAGTGACGGGCAGAGTGACGGGCAGAGTGACGGGCAGAGTGACGGACAGAGTGACGGGCAGAGGGACAGAGTGACGGGCAGAGTGACGGGCAGAGTGACGGACAGAGTGACGGGACAGAGTGACGGGCAGAGTGACGGGCAGAGTGACGGGCAGAGTGACGGGCAGAGTGACGGGCAGAGTGACGGGCAGAGTGACGGGCAGAGTGACGGGCAGAGTGACGGACAGAGTGACGGGCAGAGTGACGGGGACAGAGTGACGGGCAGAGTGACGGGGCAGAGTGACGGGGCAGAGTGACGGGGCAGAGGACGGGGCAGAGTGACGGGCAGAGTGAAGGGGCAGAGTACGGAGGGACAGAGTGACGGACAGAGTGACGGGCAGAGTGACGGGCAGAGTGACGGGCAGAGTGACGGGCAGAGTGACGGGCAGAGTGACGGACAGAGTGACGGACAGAGTGACGGGCAGAGTGACGGGCAGAGTGACGGGCAGAGTGACGGGACAGAGTGACGGACAGAGTGACGGGCAGAGTGACGGGCAGAGTGACGGGCAGAGTGACGGGCAGAGGGACAGAGTAACGGGGCAGAGTGACGGACAGAGTGACGGGCAGAGACAGACAGAGTGACGGACAGAGTGACGGACAGAGTGACGGACAGAGACAGAGTGACGGGGCAGAGTGACGGGGCAGAGACAGAGTGACGGGACTAGAGTGACGGGGACAGAGTGACAGACAGAGTGACAGAGTGACGGGGGCAGAGTGACGGGGCAGAGTGACGGGCAGAGGACGGGGCAGAGTGACAGAGTGACGGGCAGAGTGACGGGGCAGAGGGACGGGGCAGAGTGACGGGGCAGAGGACGGGGCAGAGTGACGGGGCAGAGTGACGGGGCAGAGTGAAGGGGCAGAGTGACGGGGCAGAGTGACGGGGCAGAGTGACGGGGCAGAGTGACGGGGCAGAGTGACAGAGTGACGGGGCAGAGCGACGGGGCAGAGTGAAGGGGCAGAGTGACAAGGGGCAGAGTGACGGGGCAGAGTGACGGTTAGAGAGACGGGGCAGAGTGACGGAGCAGAGTGACGGGGCAGAGTGGCGGGGCAGAGTGACAGGCAGAGTGACGGGGCAGAGTGACGGGACAGAGTGACAGAGTGACGGGACAGAGTGACAGAGTGACGGGGCAGAGTGACAGAGTGACGAGGACAGAGTGACGGGCAGAGTGACGGGGCAGAGTGACTGGGCAGAGTGACAGAGTGACGGGGCAGAGGCAGAGTGACGGGCAGAGTGACAGAGGACGGGGCAGAGTGACAGAGTGACGGGGCAGAGTGACGGGCAGAGTGACGGGACAGAGTGACAGGGGGGGCAGAGTGACGGGGCAGAGTGACGGCAGACTGAGTGACGGGACAGAGTGACGGTTAGAGTGACAGAGTGACGGGGCAGAGTGACGGGACAGAGTGACAGAGTGACGGGACAGAGTGACAGAGTGACGGGGCAGAGGACAGTTAGAGTGACAGAGTGACGGGGCAGAGTGACAGAGTGACGAGGCAGAGTGACGAGGCAGAGTGACGGGGCAGAGTGACGGGACAGAGTGACGGTTAGAGGACAGAGTGACGGGGCAGAGTGATGGGACTGAGTGACGGGACAGAGTGACGGTTAGAGTGACAGAGTGACGGGGCAGAGGGACAGGGACAGAGTGACAGAGTGACGGGGCAGAGTGACGGTTAGCAGAGTGACAGAGGGCAGAGTGACGGGCAGAGTGACAGAGTGACGGGGCAGAGTGACAGAGTGACGGGGGGCAGAGTGACGGCAGAGTGATGGGGCAGAGTGACGGGGCAGAGTGACGGGCAGAGTGACAGAGTGATGGGGCAGAGTGACAGAGTGACGGGACAGAGTGACGGGGCAGAGTGACGGGGCAGGGTGAAGGGGCAGAGTGAAGGGGCAGAGTGACGGACAGAGTGACGGGCAGAGTGACGGACAGAGTGACGGGCAGAGTGACGGACAGAGTGACGGGCAGAGTGAGCAGTGACGGGACAGAGTGACAGAGTGACGGGACAGAGTGACAGAGTGACGGGACAGAGTGACAGAGTGACGGGGCAGAGTGACAGAGTGACGGGGCAGAGTGACAGAGTGACGGGGCAGAGTGACAGAGTGACGGGACAGAGTGACAGAGTGGCAGGGGCAGAGTGACGGGGCAGAGTGACAGGGGCAGAGTGACGGGGCAGAGTGACGGGACAGAGTGACGGGACAGAGTGACGGTTAGAGTGACAGAGTGACGGGGCAGAGACAGAGTGACGGGACAGAGTGACAGAGTGACGGGGCAGAGTGACAGAGTGACGGGGCAGAGTGACAGAGGTTAGAGTGACAGAGTGACGGGGGACAAAGTGACAGAGTGACGGGGGGCAGAGGCAGAGTGACGGTTAGAGTGACAGAGTGACGGGGCAGAGTGACAGAGTGACAGAGGGGCAGAGTGACGGGACAGAGTGACAGAGTGACGGGCAGAGTGACGGTTAGACAGAGTGACGGGGCAGAGTGACAGAGTGACGGGGCAGAGTGACGGCAGAGAGTGACGGGGCAGAGTGACGGGCAGAGTGACAGAGTGACGGGGCAGAGTGACAGAGTGACGGGGCTGAGTGACAGAGTGACGGGCAGAGGCAGAGTGACGGGCAGAGTGACGGGGCAGAGGACGGGGCAGAGTGACGGGGCAGAGTGAAGGGGCAGAGTGAGGGGCAGAGTGAGGGGCAGAGTGAAGGGGCAGAGTGAGGGGCAGAGTGAAGGGGCAGAGTGAAGGGGCAGAGTGACAGGCAGAGTGACAGGGCAGAGTGACGGGCAGAGTGACGGGCAGAGTGACGGGCAGAGGGTGGGCAGAGTGACGGGCAGAGTGACGGGCAGAGTGACGGGCAGAGTGACGGGCAGAGTGACGGGCAGAGTGACAGTGACAGAGTGACAGTGGCAGAGTGACTGGCAGAGTGACTGGCAGAGTGACTGGCAGAGTGACGGGCAGAGTGACACAGTGACAGAGTGACAGTGGCAGAGTGACGGGCAGAGTGACGGGCAGAGTGACGGGCAGAGTGACTGGCAGAGTGACAGACCGTTGTGGTGGTGGTGATGTTTGTTTCACTGTGGGGTAACATCGCCCCTGTGTGGTCAGAGAGCGTCTCAACCTCTGTCTCTCTCCCTCTTCCTCTGTCTCTCTCTCTCTCCCTCTCTCTCTTCCTCTGTCTCTCTCTCTCTCTCTCTGTTCTCTCTCTCTCTCTGTCTCTCTCTCTGTCTCTCTGTCTCTCTCTCTCTCTCTCTCTTGTCTCTCTCTCTCTGTCTCTCTCTCAATTCAATTCTCTGTCTGTCTCTCTCTCTCTCTCTCTCTCTCTCTTGTCTCTCTCTCTCTCTTGTCTCTGTCTCTCTCTCTCTCTCAATTCAATTCTCTCTCTGTCTCTCTCTCTCTCTCTGCTCGGACGGGCAGTGTGTGTGAGAGAGAGAGAGAAACAGGGTTTAACATCCTGACAGAGACCAGAGACCCCCCCCCCCACCACATGTCCTTACAACCTGTCACACCCTGTCAAGGGAAACCTCTCTGGTCTCTATAATGTGTTTCAATAGATATTCAATAACCTACAAATTGATTTATATAGATTATCCTATATCCTATTTTCCACTCTGCATGCTGTGACCAGATTACCACTGCTCCCATGAAAGACCGCTTTCTGTGTGTGTGTGTGTGTGTGTGTGTGTGTGTGTGTGTGTGTGTGTGTGTGTGTGTGTGTGTGTGTGATGTGGCATTTCACCTCAGTTCTTCTGTGAATCAAATTATCATTCCCAGAGGCTGGGGGGATTCTCTCCTCTATCCCCCTTCTCTTTCTCTCTCTCTACCCCCCTTCCCTCTCCCTCTCTCTCTCTCTCTCTACCCCCTTCTCCTCTCTCTCTCTACCCCCTTCCCTCTCTCTCTCTCTCCTCTATCCCCTTCTCTCTCTCTCTCTCTCCTCTATCCCCCTTCCCTCTCTCTCTCTCTCCTCTATCCCCTTCTCCTCTCTCTCTCTCTCTCCTCTATCCCCTTCTCTCTTCTCTCTCTCTACCCCCTTTCCTCTCTCTCTCCTTCTCTCTCCTCCATCCCTCTCTCTCTCTCCTTCCCTCTCATCCATCCCTCTCTCTCTCCCCCTTCTCTTTCTCTCTCTCTACCCCCTTCCCTCTCCTCTCTCTCTCTCTCTCTCCCCTTCTCTCTCCTCCATCCCCTCTCTCTCTCCTTCCCTCTCCTCCATCCCCCTCTCTCTCCTCCATCCATCTCTCTCCTCCATCTCTCTCTCTCCTCTTCTCCCTCCTCCATCCCATCCGGGGAGAATTACACCCAGTGGTAGGGGTCCTGGGGAGAATTACACCCAGTGGTAGGGGGTCCTGGGGAGAATTACACCCAGTGGTAGGGGGTCCTGGGGAGAATTACACCCAGTGTGTGGTAGGGGTCCTGGGGAGAATTACACCCAGTGGTAGGGGTCCTGGGGAGAATTACACCCAGTGGTAGGGGGTCCTGGGGAGAATTACACCCAGTGTGTGGTAGGGGGTCCTGGGGAGAATTACACCCAGTGTGTGGTAGGGGGTCCTGGGGAGAATTACACCCAGTGTGTGGTAGGGGGTCCTGGGGAGAATTACACCCAGTGGTAGGGGGTCCTGGGGAGAATTACACCCAGTGGTAGGGGGTCCTGGGGAGAATTACACCCAGTGGTAGGGGGTCCTGGGGAGAATTACACCCAGTGGTAGGGGGTCCTGGGGAGAATTACACCCAGTGGTAGGGGGTCCTGGGGAGAATTACACCCAGTGGTAGGGGGTCCTGGGGAGAATTACACCCAGTGGTAGGGGGTCCTGGGGAGAATTACACCCAGTGGTAGGGGGTCCTGGGGAGAATTACACCCAGTGGTAGGGGGTCCTGGGGAGAATTACACCCAGTGGTAGGGGGTCCTGGGGAGAATTACACCCAGTGGTAGAATTACACCCAGTGGTAGGGGGTCCTGGAGGAGAATTACACCCAGTGGTAGGGGTCCTGGGGAGAATTACACCCAGTGGTAGGGGGTCCTGGGAGAATTACACCCAGTGGTAGGGGGTCCTGGGGAGAATTACACCCAGTGGTAGGGGTCCTGGGGAGAATTACACCCAGTGGTGGTAGGGGTCCTGGGGAGAATTACACCCAGTGGTAGGGGGTCCTGGGGAGAATTACACCCAGTGGTAGGGGGTCCTGGGGAGAATTACACCCAGTGGTGGGGGGTCCTGGGGAGAATTACACCCAGTGGTAGGGGGTCCTGGGGAGAATTACACCCAGTGGTAGGGGGTCCTGGGGAGAATTACACCCAGTGGTAGGGGTCCTGGGGAGAATTACACCCAGTGGTAGGGGGTCCTGGGGAGAATTACACCCAGTGGTAGGGGGTCCTGGGGAGAATTACACCCAGTGGTAGGGGGTCCTGGGGAGAATTACACCCAGTGGTAGGGGGGCTGGGGAGAATTACACCCACCGTGTGGTAGGGGGTCCTGGGGAGAATTACACCCAGTGGTAGGGGGTCCTGGGGAGAATTACACCCAGTGGTAGGGGGTCCTGGGGAGTATTACACCCAGTGGTAGGGGGTCCTGGGGAGAATTACAGAATTACACCCAGTGGTAGGGGGTCCTGGGGAGAATTACACCCAGTGGTAGGGGGTCCTGGGGAGAATTACACCCAGTGGTAGGGGTCCTGGGGAGAATTACACCCAGTGGTAGGGGGTCCTGGGGAGAATTACACCCAGTGGTAGGGGGTCCTGGGTGAGAATTACACCCAGTGGTAGGGGGTCCTGGGGAGAATTACACCCAGTGGTAGGGGGTCCTGGGGAGAATTACACCCAGTGGTAGGGGTCCTGGGGAGAATTACACCCAGTGGTAGGGGGTCCTGGGGAGAATTACACCCAGTGGTAGGGGGTCCTGGGGAGAATTACACCCAGTGGTAGGGGGTCCTGGGGAGAATTACACCCAGTGTGTGGACATCACAGGCCCCCCAATAATGACCTCACAAAACCCATCTGGATGCTGAATCCCTAATGAATTAGAGGATTAAATAACATTCAAGTTCAACCGTGGTAGGGGGTCATTATGTTGATTTAACCCCGGAGTGAGGACTCAGGGAGCAGACAGAGGTGGGGAGAATTCACTCAATGTAGCAGACGGAGGAGGGGGGAGAAATACACCCAGTGGTATTTACAGAGTATTTAGGACCACAGAAGACTCTCAGGTAGAAGCTGACAGAGGACCTGGGGGGGGAGAAGGACTCAGTTAGCAGGAGGAGGAGGGGAGAGAACCCAGTGGTACTCAGAGGAGGAGGGAGAGTTCACTCAGTGTAGCAGACAGGGAGGAACCCAGAGTGAGGACTCAGGTAGCAGACATCTCTGAGGACTCAGGTAGCACCAGTGGAGGAGGGGAGAGAGGACTCAGTGGTAGCAGACGGAGGTCCTGGGGGATTGAGGACTCAGGTAGCAGACAGAGGAGGAGGGGGGAGTGAGGACTCAGGTAGCTGACAGAGGAGGAGGGGATTACACCCAGTGAGGACTCAGGTAGCTGACAGAGGAGGAGGGGGAGAGAGGACTCAGGTAGCAGACGGAGGAGGGGAAAGGACTCAGGTAGCAGACAGAGGAGGAGGGGGAGAACTCAGGTGCAGACAGAGGAGGAGGGTAGAGAGGACTCAGGTAGCAGACAGAGGAGGGGGAGTGAGGACTCAGGTAGCAGACAGAGGAGGGGGGAGAGACATCAGGTAGCAGACGGAGGAGGGGAGTGGGACTCAGGTAGCAGACAGTGGAGGAGGGGGAGGAGGACTCAGGTAGCAGACAGTGGAGGGGGAGGAGGACTCAGGTAGCAGACAGTGGAGGAGGAGGGGGAGAGGACTCACCCAGCAGAGACAGAGGACCTGGGGGAAGAGTGAGGACTCAGGTAGGGGGCAGACAGAGGAGGTGGAAGAGGACTCAGGTAGCAGACAGAGGTGGGGGAGAGGACTCAGGTAGCAGACAGAGGAGGGGGATGAGGACTCAGGTAGCAGACAGAGGAGGGGGACTCAGGTAGCAGACTCAGGAGTAGGGGGAGAGAGGACTCTGGAGGAGGGGGAAAGGACTCAGGTAGCAGACAGAGGAGGGGGGAGAGGACTCAGGTAGCAGACAGAGGAGGGGGAGAGAGGACTCAGGTAGCAGACAGAGGAGGGGGACTCAGGTAGCAGACGGAGGAGGAGGGGGGGAGAGAGGACTCAGGTAGCAGACAGAGGAGGAGAATTAGCAGACAGAGGAGGGGGACTCAGGAGCAGACAGAGGAGGGGGTCCTCGGGTAGCAGACAGAGGAGGAGGGGGAGAGAGGACTCAGGTAGCAGACAGAGGAGGGGGGACTCAGGTAGCAGACAGAGGGGGGAGAGGACTCAGGTAGCTGACAGGGGGACCCAGGTAGCAGACAGAGGAGGGAGAGAGGGCTCAGGTAGCAGAGGGATGAGGAAGAATGAGGACTCAGGTAGCAGAGGGATGGGGAAGAGGAGGACTCAGGTAGCAGAGGGAGGAGGGAAGATTACACCCAGTGAGGACTCAGGTACACCCAGGGATGAGGAGATGAGGACCAGGTAGCAGAGGGAGGGGGAAGAGGAGGACTCAGGTAGCAGAGGGATGAGGAAGTGTGAGGACTCAGGTAGCAGACCCAGTGGAGGGGGTCCTGAGGAGAGGGATGAGGAAGAGTGAGGACTCAGGTAGCAGAGGGATGAGGAAGAGTGAGGACTCAGGTAGCAGAGGGATGAGGAAGAGTGAGGACTCAGGTAGCCGGAGGAGGGAGGTGAGGGCTCAGGTAGCCTGGGGGATGAGGAAGGGGGTCCTGAGGACTCAGGTGGCAGAGGGATGGGAAGATTAGGACCCAGGTAGCAGGGGATGAGGAAGAATGAGGACTCAGTAGCAGAGGGATGAGGAAGGTGAGGACTCAGGTAGCAGAGGGATGAGGAGGGGGAGAGGAGGACTCAGGTAGCAGACAGAGGGGGGGGGAGAGACTCAGGTAGCAGGGGGAGGAGGGAGAGTGAGACTCAGGTAGCAGAGGGATGAGGAAGATGAGGACCCAGTGGTAGCAGAGGGATGAGGAAATGAGGACTCAGGTAGCAGAGGTCCTGAGGAACCCACCCAGTGTAGCAGGCGGAGGAGGGAGAGTGAGGGCTCAGTGGTAGCAGTGGGTCCTGGGGTGAAGACCCAGTGGTAGCAGACAGAGGAGGGAAGTGAGGGCCCAGTGTAGCAGAGGGTCCTGGGAGACTCAGGTAGCAGAGGGATGAGGAAGGGAGGGACCAGGTAGCATTACACCCAGTGAGTGGTAGCAGGGGGATGAGGAAGAATTGACACCCAGTGGTAGGGGGTCATGGAGAGAATTACACCCAGTGGCAGGGGTGATGAACAAGGAGGACTCAGGTAGCAGGGGAGGGAGGGAGAATGAGGGCCACAATAGCAGGGGGGATGAGGAAGAATTACACTCAGGTAGCAGGGGATGAGGAAGAGTGAGGACCAGGTAGCAGGGGGATGAGGAAGAGTTATTGGACCAGGGTAGGGTCCAGGGGATCAAATACACCCAGTGGTAGGTTTCCTGAGGAAATCTGACTCAGGTGGCAGACCTCCTCCTTCGCCCCCAATGGAACTCAGGTGGAGGGGATGAGGAAATGAAGGACTCAGGTAGCATCCTGGATAGGAAGAGTGAGGACTCATGTTTGGGATGAAATGACACTCCAGCAGGGACTGAGTCCCATCTCAGGTATGCAGAGGGATGAGGAAGGCTGAGGACTCATGGTAGCAGGCGGAGGAGGGAGCTTGGCATCGGCAAAGACAGAGGATGAGGAGAATAACTCAGGTAGCAGAGGGATGAGGAAGCGCTGTACCTCAGGTTTCAGAGGGATGAGGAAGAGTGACGGACTCAGGTAGCATGGCGGAGGGAGAGAGTGATTCACCCAGACAGAGGAGGAGGGGGAGAGGACTCAGGTAGCAGACACAGGATACCTTGAGGACTCAGGTACCTGAGGAGGACATCAACAATACCCCAGGGAAGGACCGTGGGAGAGAAATCAGGTAGCAGACGGATGACTGAGTCCCACTCAGGTAGCAAGACAGAGGAGGAAGGGGAGGATCAGGTATGAATGACAGATGGAGGAGGGAGAGTGGGACTCATCTGACAGAGGAGGAGGGAGATGAGGACTCAGGTAGCAGACTTGAGGAGGGGGAGTGGTCCAGGGCAGCAGAGGGGGGGGGAAGGATGAGGACTCATAGTCAGCAGGGGGGAGAGGGAGATCAGGAGGATGAATGACAGAGGAGGAGGGGACAGGGGACCTGAGGTATCTAGGATGAATTATATGGACAGGTAGCAGACTGAGATGGAGAGATCAGGCAGCAGACAGAGGAGGATATGGACTCACAGCAGACGGAGGGGGGAGATGGGGATCAGGTAGCAGACAGATGAATTATATGACTCAGGGGCCTGAGATGGGGATCAGGTGAATTATATGGACAGGGGGGGCCTGAGACTCAGGTAATGACAGAGGAGGAGGGGATGAGGACTCATATGGACAGAGGGGGGGAGATGAGGACTCAGGTAGCATACGGAGGAGGGGGAGTGAGGACTCATGGGGATCAGAGGATTATAGGGGAGAGAGGACTCAGGTAGCAGACAGAGGAGGATCTAGAGAGGACTCATAGCAGACGGAGGAGGGGGAGATGAGGACTCAGGTAGCAGACAGAGGAGGGGGGGAGAGAGAGGACTCAGGTAGCAGATCGGAGGATGAATTATAGGACAGGTAGCAGACAGAGGAGGAGGGGGATGAGGACTCAGGTAGCAGACAGAGGAGGGGGATGAGTGAGGACTCAGGTAGCTGACAGAGGAGGAGGGGGAGAGGACTCAGGTAGCAGACAGAGGAGAGGGGAAGAGTGAGGACTCAGGTAGCAGACAGAGGAGGGGGAAGAGGACTCAGGTCAGACAGAGGAGGGGGAGAGAGGACTCAGGTAGCAGACAGAGGAGGGGGGGAGAGGACTCAGGGCAGACAGAGGGGGGGGGGACTCAGGTAGCAGACGGAGGAGGAGGGGGAGAGAGGATCAGGTAGCATTACGGAGGAGGGGGAAGAGGACTCTGAGATGGGAGGAGGGGGGAGGAATCATAGCAGACAGAGGAGGGGGGAGAGAGGACTCAGGTAGCAGACAGGAGGAGGGGGGACTCAGGTAGCAGACGGAGGGGGAGGAGGGGGAGAGAGGACTCAGGTAGCAGACAGAGGAGGGGGGACTCAGGTAGCAGACAGAGGAGGGGGGACTCAGGTAGCAGACAGAGGGAGGGGGGGGTAGCAGACGGAGGAGGAGGGGGAGAGAGGACTCAGGTAGCAGACAGAGGAGGGGGGACTCAGGAGCAGACAGAGGAGGGAGAGTGAGATGGGCTCAGGTAGCAGAGGGATGAGGAGAGTGAGGACTCAGGTAGCAGAGGGATGAGGAAGAGTGAGGACTCAGGTAGCAGAGGGATGAGGAAGAGTGAGGACTCAGGTAGCAGAGGGATGAGGAAGATGAGGACTCAGGGAGTGAGGGCTCGGGTAGCAGAGGGATGAGGAGAGTGAGGACTCAGGTAGCAGAGGGATGAGGAAGAGATGAGGACTCAGGTAGCAGAGGGATGAATTATATGAGGACTCAGGTAGCAGGCGGAGGAGGGAGAGTGGGGCTCAGGTAGCAGAGGGATGAGGAAGAGTGAGGACTCAGGTAGCAGAGGGATGAGGAAGAGTGGGGACTCAGGTATGAGGGATGGAGGAAGAGTGAGGACTCAGGTAGCAGAGGGATGAGGAAGAGTGAGGACTCAGGTAGCAGAGGGATGAGGAAGAGTGAGGACTCAGGTAGCAGGGGATGAGGAGGGGGAGAGGAGGACTCAGGTAGCAGACAGGGGGAGAGATGGGGCTCAGGTAGCAGACAGAGGAGGGAGAGTGAGGGCTCAGGTAGCAGAGGGATGAGGAAGAGTGAGGACTCAGGTAGCAGAGGGATGAGGAAGAGGGATGACTCAGGACAGAGGGATGAGGAAGATGGGGACTCAGGTTAGAGGGATGAGGAAGAGCTGAGGACTCAGGTAGCAGAGGGATGAGGAGGGGGAAGAGTGAGGACTCAGGTAGCAGACAGAGGGGTGGGACTCAGGTAGCAGAGGGATGAGGAGGGGAAGAGTGAGGACTCAGGTAGCAGACAGAGGGGGGGGACTCAGGTATTAGAGGGATGAGGAGGGGGAAGAGTGAGGACTCAGGTAGCAGACAGAGTGGGGGACTCAGGTAGCAGAGGGATGAGTGAGGACTCAGGTAGCAGAGGGATGAGGAGGGGGAAGATGAGGACTCAGGGCATACAGAGGGGGGATCAGGTAGCAGAGGGATGAGGAAGAGGAGGACTCAGGTAGCAGAGGGATGGGAGGGGGAAGAGTGAGGACTCAGGTAGCAGACAGAGGGGGGACTCAGGTAGCAGAGGGATGAGGAGGGGGAAGAGGAGGACTCAGGTAGCAGAGGGATGAGGAGGGGGAAGAGTGAGGACTCAGGTAGGACAGAGGGGGGACTCAGGTAGCAGGGGATGAGGAGGGGGAAGATAGGACTCAGGTAGCAGACAGAGGGGGGACTCAGGTAGCAGACAGAGGGGGGACTCAGGTAGCAGACAGAGGGGGGCTCAGGTAGCTGACAGAGGGGGGATCAGGTAGCAGACAGAGGGGGGACTCAGGTAGGACAGAGGAGGAAACTGAAGACTTAAATGCCATTTATAGAAGGTCAAGTTGAAACCCAATCCGGTCCATTCATCAAATACCGGCATATAGTCAAATACGCTATACCACCCAGCCTGGGGTCTGTGTGTGTATGTGTGTGTGTGTGTGTGTGTGTGTGTGTGTGTGTGTGTGTGTGTGTGTGTGTGTGTGTGTGGTGTGTGTGTGTGTGGGTGTGGATGAATTATATAACAGTGTGGGCTTTGTGTGGGCTTTAGGATTAACAGGGCTTTGCCTCCAGCCAAACCAAGAAGCCGAAGAGAGTACAGCTTAGTATGTGTGTGTGTGACTACGGATGGCTGGTTGTGTCCACACCGACTGAACATTCCGTGGACTCCTTTATTGGCCCGTCCGAGCCCATGGGGATCCAACATGGGCCGTGGTGTTTCTGTCTGAAATCTGACATGGCCGACCTCCTCCTTCGCCCCCAATGGAACGCTGAACTACAGAAATGAACCTCACATCCTGAATACAAAGAGTTATGTTTGGGGCAAACTAACACAAACGCATGACTGAGTCCCACTCTTCGTATGTTCACGCACGGTGGTGGCTGCATCATGTTATGGGTATGCTTGTCATCGGCAAAGACAAGTGTAGAATAAATCAAGGGGTGTGAATACCTTCTGAAAGCGCTGTACCTGCTTTTCATACTTGTTCGACAGGGGGTCCTCCCGTTGGGAATCGAACCCACGAACCTGCTCTGCAAGTATCATGCTCTACCAACTGAACCCACGGGACCTTTCACCGTTGGGGAATCATACCCTTTATACTGCTGTCCCAAAAGTCTCAATCAGTCTCTGGTTTGTTACAAGAAGGATGAATTATAGACTGTATCTTGAGTACTGAGATGGGGATCTAGGATGAATTATATGGACAGGGGGGCCTGAGATGGGGATCTAGGATGAATTATATGGACAGGGGGGCCTGAGATGGGGATCTAGGATGAATTATATGGACAGGGGGGCTGAGATGGGGATCTAGGATTAATTATATGGACGGGGGGCTGAGATGGAGATCTAGGATGAATTATATGGACAGGGGGGCTGAGATGGGGATCTAGGATTAATTATATGGACGGGGGGGCCTGAGATGGAGATCTAGGATGAATTATATGGACAGGGGGGGCCTGAGATGGGGATCTAGGATGAATTATATGGACGGGGGGGCCTGAGATGGGGATCTAGGATGAATTATATGGACAGGGGGCCTGAGATGAGGATCTAGGATGAATTATATGGACGGGGGGCTGAGATGGGGATCTAGGATGAATTATATGGACAGGGGGGCTGAGATGGGGATCTAGGATGAATTATATGGACAGGGGGGCCTGAGATGGGGATCTAGGATGAATTATATGGACAGGGGGGCTGAGATGGGGATCTAGGATGAATTATATGGACAGGGGGCTGAGATGGGGATCTAGGATGAATTATATGGACGGGGGGGGCTGAGATGGGGATCTAGGATGAATTATATGGATGGGGGCTGAGATGGGGATCTAGGATGAATTATATGGACGGGGGGGGCCTGAGATGGGGATCTAGGATGAATTATATGGACAGGGGGGCCTGAGATGGGGATCTAGGATGAATTATATGGACAGGGGGCTGAGATGGGGATCTAGGATGAATTATATGGATGGGGGCTGAGATGGGGATCTAGGATGAATTATATGGACGGGGGGGCTGAGATGGGGATCTAGGATGAATTATATGGACAGGGGGGCCTGAGATGGGGATCTAGGATGAATTATATGGACAGGGGGCCTGAGATGGGGATCTAGGATGAATTATATGGACAGGGGGGGGCTGAGATGGGGATCTAGGATGAATTATATGGAAGGGGGGGCTGAGATGGGGATCTAGGATGAATTATATGGACAGGGGGCCTGAGATGGGGATCTAGGATGAATTATATGGACAGGGGGGCTGAGATGGGGATCTAGGATGAATTATATGGATGGGGGGGCTGAGATGGGGATCTAGGATGAATTATATGGACAGGGGGGCTGAGATGGAGATCTAGGATGAATTATATGGACAGGGGGCCTGAGATGGGGATCTAGGATGAATTATATGGACAGGGGGCCTGAGATGGGGATCTAGGATGAATTATATGGACAGGGGGCCTGAGATGGGGATCTAGGATGAATTATATGGACAGGGGGCTGAGATGGGGATCTAGGATGAATTATATGGACAGGGGGGCTGAGATGGAGATCTAGGATGAATTATATGGACAGGGGGGCTGAGATGGGGATCTAGGATGAATTATATGGACAGGGGGGCCTGAGATGGGGATCTAGGATGAATTATATGGACAGGGGGCTGAGATGGGGATCTAGGATTAATTATATGGACAGGGGGCCTGAGATGGGGATCTAGGATGAATTATATGGACAGGGGGGGCTGAGATGGGGATCTAGGATGAATTATATGGACAGGGGGCTGAGATGGGGATCTAGGATGAATTATATGGACAGGGGGGCTGAGATGGGGATCTAGGATGAATTATATGGACAGGGGGCTGAGATGGGGATCTAGGATGAATTATATGGACAGGGGGCCTGAGATGGGGATCTAGGATGAATTATATGGACAGGGGGCCTGAGATGGGGATCTAGGATGAATTATATGGACAGGGGGGCTGAGATGGAGATCTAGGATGAATTATATGGACAGGGGGCCTGAGATGGGGATCTAGGATGAATTATATGGACAGGGGGGGGGCTGAGATGGGGATCTAGGATGAATTATATGGACAGGGGGCTGAGATGGGGATCTAGGATGAATTATATGGACAGGGGGCTGAGATGGGGATCTAGGATGAATTATATGGACAGGGGGGCTGAGATGGGGATCTAGGATGAATTATATGGACAGGGGGGCTGAGATGGGGATCTAGGATGAATTATATGGACAGGGGGCCTGAGATGGGGATCTAGGATGAATTATATGGACAGGGGGCCTGAGATGGGGATCTAGGATTAATTATATGGACAGGGGGGCCTGAGATGGGGATCTAGGATGAATTATATGGACAGGGGGCTGAGATGGGGATCTAGGATGAATTATATGGACAGGGGGCTGAGATGGGGATCTAGGATGAATTATATGGACAGGGGGCTGAGATGGGGATCTAGGATGAATTATATGGACAGGGGGGCTGAGATGGGGATCTAGGATGAATTATATGGACAGGGGGGCCTGAGATGGGGATCTAGGATGAATTATATGGACAGGGGGGCCTGAGATGGGGATCTAGGATGAATTATATGGACAGGGGGGCTGAGATGGAGATCTAGGATGAATTATATGGACAGGGGGCCTGAGATGGGGATCTAGGATGAATTATATGGACAGGGGGGCTGAGATGGGGATCTAGGATGAATTATATGGACAGGGGGGCTGAGATGGGGATCTAGGATGAATTATATGGACAGGGGGGCCTGAGATGGGGATCTAGGATGAATTATATGGACAGGGGGCCTGAGATGGGGATCTAGGATGAATTATATGAACAGGGGGCCTGAGATGGGGATCTAGGATGAATTATATGGACAGGGGGGCTGAGATGGGGATCTAGGATGAATTATATGGACAGGGGGCTGAGATGGGGATCTAGGATGAATTATATGGACAGGGGGGCTGAGATGGGGATCTAGGATGAATTATATGGACAGGGGGCTGAGATGAGGATCTAGGATGAATTATATGGACGGGGGGGGCCTGAGATGGGGATCTAGGATGAATTATATGGACAGGGGGCTGAGATGGGGATCTAGGATGAATTATATGGACAGGGGGGCTGAGATGGGGATCTAGGATGAATTATATGGACAGGGGGAGCTGAGATGGGGATCTAGGATGAATTACATGGACAGGGGGCCTGAGATGGGGATCTAGGATGAATTATATGGACAGGGGGGCTGAGATGGGGATCTAGGATGAATTATATGGACAGGGGGGCTGAGATGGGGATCTAGGATGAATTATATGGACAGGGGGGCTGAGATGGGGATCTAGGATGAATTATATGGACAGGGGGCTGAGATGGGGATCTAGGATGAATTATATGGACAGGGGGGCTGAGATGGGGATCTAGGATGAATTATATGGACAGGGGGCTGAGATGGGGATCTAGGATGAATTATATGGACAGGGGGGCCTGAGATGGGGATCTAGGATGAATTATATGGACAGGGGGCTGAGATGGGGATCTAGGATGAATTATATGGACAGGGGGGCCTGAGATGGGGATCTAGGATGAATTATATGGACAGGGGGGCCTGAGATGGAGATCTAGGATGAATTATATGGACAGGGGGCCTGAGATCAGCCCCCTCACCCTATCTCCCCTCTCAGCCCTCACCCATATCTCTCCCCTCAGCCCTCACCCATATCTCTCCCCTCAGCCCTCACCCATATCTCTCCCCTCAGCCCTCACCCATATCCCCCTCAGCCCTCACCCATATCACTCCCCTCAGCCCTCACCCATATCTCACCCCTCAGCCCTCACCCATATCTCTCCTCAGCCCTCACCCTGATCTCTCCCCTCAGCCCTCACCCTATCACCCCCTCTCAGCCCTCACCCATATCTCTCCCTCACCCCTCATCCATGATCTCTCCCCCCCTCACCCATATCTCTCCCCTCAGCCCTCACCCATATCTCTCCCTCAGCCCTCATCCATATCTCCCCTCAGCCCTCACCCATATCTCCCCCTCAGCCCTCATCCATATCTCTCCCCCTCAGCCCTCACCCATATCTCCCCTCAGCCCTCACCCATATCTCCTCAGCCCTCACCCATATCTCTCCTCAGCCCTCACCCATATCTCCCCTCAGCCCTCACCCATATCTCTCCTCAGCCCTCACCCATATATCTCCCCTCAGCCCTCATCCATATCTCTCCCCTCAGCCCTCATCCATATCTCTCCCTCAGCCCTCACCCATATCTCCCCTCAGCCCTCATCCATATCTCTCCCCTCAGCCCTCACCCATATCTCTCCCTCAGCCCTCATCCATATCTCTCCCTCAGCCCTCACCCATATCTCTCCCCTCAGCCCTCACCCATATCTCTCCCTCAGCCTCACCCATATCCCCTCAGCCCTCACCCATATCTCTCCTCAGTCCTCACCCATATCTCCCCCTCAGCCCTCATCCATATCTCCCCTCAGCCCTCACCCATATCTCTCCCCTCAGCCCTCACCCATATCTCTCCCCTCAGCCCTCACCCATCTCTCCCCTCAGCCCTCACCCATATCTCAGCCCCCTCACCCATCCCTCAGCCCTCACCCATATCTCAGCCCTCACCCATATCTCAGCCCCTCACCCATCTCTCCCCTCAGCCCTCACCCATATCTCCCCCAGGCCTCAGCCTATATCTCCCCCATATCTCTCCCCCTCAGCCCTAACCCATATCCCTCCCCTCATCGCTCCCCTCACCCATATCTCCCCTCAGTCCCATATCTCCCCTCCCTCACCCATATCTCCCTCAGCCCCTCATCCATATCTCTCCCCTCAGCTTCAGACCCTGAAGATGGGGAGCGAGAATGAGAGAGTGAGGGGTGGAGATTATCCCCTTAATTAATATGGTCTGAGACAGACAAACACAGAAGCTATGACTGTTGTTATCACCGGTTGATGGGAAAGGATGGGATCGCAGTTCTATTCTCTAGTTCTGTCTTTGGTTCTTTCTCTTCTCTGCTGAATCAGAGTTTGGAGATAAGAGGAACCCAAGGTCAGAGAGAGAGAGAGAGAGAGAGAGAGAGAGAGAGAGAGAGAGAGAGAGAGAGAGAGAGAGAGAGAGAGAGAGAGAGAGAGAGAGAGAGAGGAGAGAGAGAGAGGAGAGGGACAGAGAGAGAGAGAGAGAGAGAGAGAGAGAGAGAGAGAGTGTGTCTTTGTGATGGAGAGAGAGAGAGAGAGAGAGAGGGGTGTGACCAGAGAGAGCCAGCCTCTCTAATAGCATTCATCCTCTCTGAGAGGAGAGAAGACTACTCAGAGTGAGAGAGGAGAGATGAGAGAGAGAGACAGAGAGGAGAAGAGAGAGAGAGACAGAGAGAGACAGGGGGAGAGAGAGACAGAGAGAGACAGAGGAGGAGAGAGAGATAGAGAGTGGAGAGAGAGAGAGAGGGAGACAGAGAGAGACAGGAGAGGGAGAGGAGAGAGAGAGAGAGAGAGAGATAGAGGAGGGAGGGAGATCCTGAGAGAGAGAGAGGAAGAGGAGACAGAGAGAGAGGGGAGGGAGAGATGAGAGAGGAGGGACGGGGATGAGAGAGAGGAAGGGGGAGGAGATGAGAGAGAGAGATGAGGGAGGGGGAGGAGATGAGAGAGAGGGAGGGGGGCAAGAGAAGAGAGAAAGAGGGGACGGGCCAATTTAGGGGAGAGATGAGCTGGATGGGGTGAAGGGGAGAGGGAGGGGGGAGATCTCCTAAAGAGGGTGTGTTTGTGTGTGTCTTTGTGATGGAGAGAGGCCAGGGGGGTGTGACCTGGATAATGCCATGCCTCTCTAAGGGAGCATTCATCCTCTGTCCTGAAAGGAGAAAGAGAGGGAGGAGGGGAGGGATGGGGGGGGAGAGAGGGGGGGGAGGAGATGAGAGAGAGGAGGGGAGGGGGAGAGATGAGAGAGAGAGGGAGGGGGAGGAGATGAGAGAGGGGGAGGGGGAGGAGGGGGAGGGTGAGTAGAGGGGGGGGATGAGAGAGGGAGGGGGAGGAGATGAGAGAGAGGAGGGGAGGGGGGGGAGGATAAGAGAGAGGGAGGAGGAGATGAGAGAGGGGAGAGAATGGGGGGGATGAGAGAGAGAGGAGGGGAGGGGGAGGAGATGAGAGAGGGGAGGGGAGGGGGAGGAGATGAGAGGGGAGGAGGGGGGATGAGATGAGAGAGGAGGGAGGGGATGAGATGAGAGAGGAGGGGAGGGGAGGGGGATGAGATGAGAGAGAGGGGGATGAGATGAAAGAGGGGGAGGAGATGGAGAGGGGAGGGGGAGGAGATGAGAGAGAGGATGGGGAGGGGGAGGAGATGATGAGAGAGGGGGGGGGGAGATGAGAGAGAGGAGGGGAGGGGGGAGGGGAGATGAGAGAGGGGGGGAGGAGATGAGAGAGACAGGGGAGGGGAGGAGATGAGAGAGGGGAGGGGAGGGGGAGAGAGATGGATGGATGGATGAGGGAGGGGGGAGGGGGAGGAGATGAGGAGAGGGGAGGGGAGGGATGAGAGAGAGGGGAGGGGGAGATGGATGAGAGAGGAGGGGAGGGGGAGAGAATGGGAGGGATGAGGGAGGGGATGGGGAAGAGATGGGGGGTATGAAGCAGAGAGAGGAGGGGGATGATGGGGGTGGGGGAGGAGGGGAAGGGAGGGATGAGAGGATGGAAGGAGAGCTATATTTAATAGATAACAGTGCATTGGGAGGATATGATTCACACCATCAGAGAGAGAATGGAGAGAATAGGAGGGATGAGGAGAGGATGGATGGATGGAGTGAGGGATGAGGGGGAGAGAATAGGGAGGGATGAGGAGAGGATGGATGGATGGAGTGAGGGATGAGGGGGAGAGAATGGGAGGGATGGATGGATGGAGGAGGGGAGGGGGGGATGAGGAGGGGAGGGAGGGATGAGGAGAGGATGGATGGATGGAGTGAGGGATGAGGGGGAGAGAATAGGGGAGGGATGAGGAGAGGATGGATGGATGGGAGGAGGGATGAGGGGGGGGATGGATGAATCAGGGGGAGAGGATGAGGAGAGGATGGATGGATGGATGAGGGATGAGGGGGAGAGAGGGAGGGATGAGGAGAGGATGGATGGATGGAGAGGGATGAGGGGGAGAGAATAGGGAGGGATGAGGAGAGGATGGATGGATGGAATGAGGGATGAGGGGGAGAGAATACGGGGAGGGATGAGGAGAGGATGGATGGATGGAGTGAGGGATGAGGGGGGAGAGAATAGGGAGGGATGAGGAGAGGATGGATGGATGGAGTGAGGGATGAGGGGGGAGAGAATAGGGAGGGATGAGGAGAGGATGGATGGATGGAGTGAGGGATGAGGGGGGAGAGAATAGGGAGGGATGAGGAGAGGATGGATGGATGGAGTGAGGGATGAGGGGGGAGAGAATAGGGAGGGATGAGGAGAGGATGGATGGATGGAGTGAGGGATGAGGGGGGAGAGAATAGGGAGGGATGAGGAGAGGATGGATGGATGGATGAGGGATGAGGGGGAGAGAATGGGGAGGGATGAGGGAGGATGGATGGATGGGAGGGATGAGGGATGAGGGGGAGAGAATAGGGAGGGATGAGGAGAGGATGGATGGATGGAGTGAGGGATGAGGGGGGAGAGAATAGGGAGGGATGAGGAGAGGATGGATGGATGGAGTGAGGGATGAGGGGGGAGAGAATAGGGAGGGATGAGGAGAGGATGGATGGATGGAGGAGGGATGAGGGGGAGAGAATGGGGAGGGATGAGGAGAGGATGGATGGATGGAGTGAGGGATGAGGGGGGAGAGAATAGGGAGGGATGAGGAGAGGATGGATGGATGGAGTGAGGGATGAGGGGGGAGAGAATGGGGAGGGATGAGGAGAGGAGGATGGATGGGGGAGAGGGATGAGGGGGAGGAGAATAGGGAGGGATGAGGAGAGGATGGATGGAGGGGAGGGAGGGGAGGGGGGGGATGAGGAGAGGATGGATGGATGGAGTGAGGGATGAGGGGGAGAGAATAGGGGGGGAGGAGAGGATGGGAGGGATGAGGAGAGGGATGAGGAGAGGATGGATGGATGGAGTGAGGGATGAGGGGGAGAGAATAGGGAGGGATGAGGAGAGGATGGATGGATGGATGAGGGATGAGGGGGAGAGAATGGGGAGGGATGAGGAGAGGATGGATGGATGGACCATGAGGGATGAGGGAGGATGGATGGATGGATGGGATGAGGGATAGGGGAGGAGGAGAGAGGATGGATGGATGGATGAGGGGGAGGGGGAGGGATGAGGAGAGGATGGATGGATGGATGAGGGATGAGGGGGAGAGAATAGGGAGGGATGAGGAGAGGATGGATGGATGGAGTGAGGGATGAGGGGGAGAGAATAGGAGGGATGAGGAGAGGATGGATGGATGGAATGAGGGATGAGGGGGAGAGAATGGGGAGGGATGAGGAGAGGATGGATGGATGGAGTGAGGGATGAGGGGGAGAGAATGGGGAGAGAGAATGGGGAGGGATGAGAGAATAGAGGATGGATGGATGGATGGAGTGAGGGATGAGGGGGAGAGAATAGGGAGGGATGAGGAGAGGATGGATGGATGGATGAGGGATGAGGGGGAGAGAATGAGGGGGGAGAGAATGGATGGGGAGGGATGAGGGAGAGGATGGATGGATGGATGGAGGGGATGAGGGGGAGAGAATAGGGAGGGATGAGGAGAGGATGGATAGGAGGGATGAGGGGGGATGGGGAGGGATGAGGAGAGGGGGGGATGGAGAGGGATGGGGGAGAGAATGGGGAGGGATGAGGAGAGGATGGATGGATGGAGTGAGGGATGAGGGGGAGAGAATGGGGGAGGGATGAGGGGGAGGATGGATGGATGAGTGAGGGATGGGGGGAGAGAATGGGGAGGGATGAGGAGAGG
>NW_026288533.1:0-20585 GCF_023373465.1 Oncorhynchus keta
GGCCACAGACCGGAACCTCAAACGACGGGCCACAGACCGGAACCTCCCAACGACGGGCCACAGACCGGAACCTCCCAACGACGGGCCACAGACCGGAACCTCCCCAACGACGGGCCACAGACCGGAACCTCCAACGGCTGGCCACAGTCCGGAACCTCAAACGACGGGCCACAGTCCGGAACCTCCCAACGACGGGCCACAGTCCGGAACCTCCAAACGACGGGCCACAGTCCGGAACCTCAAACGACGGGCCACAGTCCGGAACCTCAAACGACGGGCCACAGTCCGGAACCTTGGTCTCCATATGACGCCCGTGACACTATTGTATTGTGTTCTGGAGAAAATGGGGGTCATGTTAGCAGTAACTGTATAAAGTTACTATGAAACCAAGGTAAATAAAAGCCATTTTCTCAGTTCCACACTATGAGCAGTTGCCTTACTGCTTGGTAAGGAAATCAAATGTTCACAATAAACCAGAATACCCTTGAAGGGTAGGTCTCTATCATTTTATAAGAAGAAGCCGATTAAAATCAAATCAATTCAAATCTAATTTTATTTGTCACATACACATGCTTAGCAGATGTTAATGCGAGTGTAGCGAAATGCTTGTGCTTCTAGTTCCGACAATGCAGTGATAACCAACAAGTAATCTAACTAACAATTCCAAAACTACTGTCTTATACACAGTGTAAGGGGATAAAGAATATGTACATAAGGATATATGAATGAGTGATGGTACAGAGCAGCATACAGTAGATGGTATCGAAAGTACAGTATATACATATGAGATGAGTATGTAGACAAAGTAAACAAAGTGGCATAGTTAAAGTGACTAGTGATACATGTATTACATAAGGATGCAGTCGATGATGTAGAGTACAGTATATACGTATGCATATGAGATGAATAATGTAGGGTAAGTAACATTATATAAGGTAGCATTGTTTAAAGTGGCTAGTGATATATTTACATCATTTCCCATCAATTCCCATTATTAAAGTGGCTGGAGTTGGGTCAGTGTCAATGACAGTGTGTTGGCAGCAGCCACTCAATGTTAGTGGTGGCTGTTTAACAGTGATGGCCTTGAGATAGAAGCTGTTTTTCAGTCTCTCGGTCCCAGCTTTGATGCACCTGTACTGACCTCGCCTTCTGGATGATAGCGGGGTGAACAGGCAGTGGTTCGGGTGGTTGATGTCCTTGATGATCTTTATGGCCTTCCTGTAACATCGGGTGGTGTAGGTGTCCTGGAGGGCAGGTAGTTTGCCCCCGGTGATGCGTTGTGCAGACCTCACTACTCCTCTGGAGAGCCTTACGGTTGAGGGCGGAGCAGTTGCCGTACCGGGCGGTGATACAGCCCGCCAGGATGCTCTCGATTGTGCATCTGTAGAAGTTTGTGGAGTGCTTTTGGTGACAAGCCAAATTTCTTCAGCCTCCTGAGGTTGAAGAGGCGCTGCTGCGCCTTCTTCACGACGCGTGTCAGTGTGAGTGGACCAATTCAGTTTGTCTGTGATGTGTATGCCGAGGAACTTAAAACTTGCTACCCTTCCACTACTGTTCCATCGATATGGGATAGGTGGGTGTCTCTCTGTTGCTCTCTAAAGTCCACAATCATCTCCTTAGTTTTGTTGACGTTGAGTGTGAGGTTATTTTCCTGACACCACTCCGAGGGCCCCTCACCTCCCTGTAGGCCGTCTCTGCCGTTGTTGGTAATCAAGCCTACCACTGCTGCCGTCCGCAAATCCTGATGATTGATGGAGGCGTGCGTGGGCCACGCAGTCGGGTGAACAGGGAGTACAGGAGAGGGCTCAGGAACGCACCTTGTGGGGGCCCGCGTGTTGAGGATCAGCGGGGGAGATGTTGTTGCCTACCTCACCACCTGGGGGCGGCCTGTCAGGAAGTTCCAGTACCCAGCTGTACAGGGCGTCGGTGACCCAGGGTCTCGAAAAGCTTGATGACGAGCTTGAGGGCACATGGTGTTGAATGCCGAGCTGTAGTCGATGAACAGCATTCTCACATAGGTATTCCTCTTGTCCAGGTGGGTTAGGGCAGTGTGCAGTGTGGTTGAGATTGCATCGTCTGTGGACCTATTTGGGCGGTAAGCAAATTGGAGTGGGTCTAGGGTGTCAGGTAGGGTGGAGGTGATATGGTCCTTGACTAGTCTCTCAAAGCACTTCATGATGACGGAAGTGAGTGCTACGGGCGGTAGTCGCTTAGCCTCAGTTACCTTAGCTTTCTTGGGAACAGGAACAATGGTGGCCCTCTTGAAGCATGTGGGAACAGCAGACTGGTATAGGGATTGATTGAATATGTCCGTAAACACACCGGCCAGCTGGTCTGCGCATGCTCTGAGGGAGCGGCTGGGGATGCCGTCTGGGCCTGCAGCCTTGCGAGGGTTAACACGTTTAAATGTCTTATTCACCTCGGCTGCAGTGAAGGAGAGACCGCATGTTTTCGTTGCAGGCCGTGTCAGTGGCACTGTATTGTCCTCAAAGCGGGCAAAAAAGTTATTTAGTCTGCCTGGGAGCAAGACATCCTGGTCCGTGACTGGGCTGGGTTTCTTCTTGTAGTCCGTGATTGACTGTAGACCCTGCCACATGCCTCTTGTGTCTGAGCCATTGAATTGAGATTCCACTTTGTCTCTGTACTGACGCTTAGCTTGTTTAATAGCCTTGCGGAGGGAATAGCTGCATTGTTTATATTCGGACATGTTACGACACCTTGCCCTGATTAAAAGCAGTGGTTCGCGCTTTCAGTGTCACGCGAATGCTGCCATCAATCCACGGTTTCTGGTTAGGGAATGTTTTTATCGTTGCTATGGGAACGACATCTTCGACGCACGTTCTAATGAACTCGCACACCGAATCAGCGTATTCGTCAATATTTTTATCTGACGCAATACGAAACATGTCCCAGTCCACGTGATGGAAGCAGTCTTGGAGTGTGGAGTCAGCTTGGTCTGACCAGCGTTGGACAGACCTCAGCGTGGGAGCCTCTTGTTTTAGTTTCTGCCTGTAGGCAGGGATCAACAAAATGGAGTCGTGGTCAGCTTTTCCGAAAGGGGGGCGGGGCAGGGCCTTATATGCGTCGCGGAAGTTAGAGTAACAATGATCCAAGGTTTTACAAGGATTACAACAAACAGAGGTGGCTGTATATAGACCCTCAGATTAAACACCTGACACATATTAACAGAAGCATCAGTCGAGGTAGAAAATACATCAAGCCTGGCAGTGGACCATCTCTAGTAGTAGCCAGTAGAGAGCTGCTCTGGGAGTCACTCTGCAGGGATTTCCCACAGAATGACGTAAATACGTATCTCCATGGGCATTCCCAACAAATCACCCACCTGTGACTCAATAGAGAATTGCCTAGCCACTAGCTATGCTCCAGGACCCAAAACACACTGGTTTGCAAAGAGAAACACAAAGGTCAGATCCAACCAGAAGGACCTTGAGTTCCCACAGGAGCTGGTCCAGGACTGGGAGAGAGATGGAGCACACAAACATAAAGAGCCTTGTAATTGTTTTCAGATAAACGAGGAATATTGCTCGTCTATAAATCTAGCCGCTTCACATGCCTCGAGGCTAAGTGATTAAATAAGTCATTTGCCAGGCTCGGAGCTCGACGCACACACAATGTATGCTTCCCCAATCGCACACTTATACCCTATCTAGTGCACTACTTTTGACCAGGGCCCTATGGCACACTATACCCTACATAGTGCACTACTGTTGACGAGACGCCCCATGGGCCCTATGCATAAATCTCCCCAAATGAACTAACAAGCCAAGCAACCTTGCATGCAGCCACCACGTCTCCTTTGTTGGCTGCTAATTGGTCTTTTGAAGAGGCTTCGCTGCCATCGTCATTTGCATTTCACCTCGACCGAGAGGCAGGGAGGCCAGGGTGGGTTCCTGCGCTGATCAAAACAAGGGGACTGCTCCCAAATAGTCCAGCTTTATGGCGTCTGATGCCATCTGTCCACTGTCATAGACTAGTGTGCCTGTGTATCATGGCTTTCAGTCTCATTACTCTCCATAGTATCATTCTAGTATCCTCATAACCTTTTATGCGGCGTGTTTTTTGTAAAAACCTACAGATGGTTATTATGGTTCTCATCCAAATACAGAAAATCAAACAATAGATGACTAATACGTGCCGACGCCAACCCAATCCTCTCCATAGTGAGGTCACTGTATCCCACCACAAGCACTAGACAACAATCCCAACAAACATGTTCTGAACTAACTTACCTAGTTAAATACAGGTTAAATAAAAAAATAAAAAACAACCAATCAGAAACCAAAATGTTTACCCACAGCCAATCAAAAGTAAGCTCAGGAGGAAGTGACTTACTCTTTTGTTATCATAATGTGTCTTCTCATTGGTCAACGTCCCAAAGACGGTTGGCTGAAATGTGAAAATAAAATTAAAATCAGATTACATTCAGTTGAATGGACCAATTATAAATCAATTACCTATGAGTGTGAAGTGATTCAAAGATACGTGTCATATGTCCATAATGTTGACTATTGTTTGTCCACAGCCTGAAAAAAACTAACAAACAAAAACCAAACAAGAAGGACCAGATTACTCTTCATCGAGTTAAAAGACCTTTATCATTACGACATTCAATACAACAAAAATATTTACAACTCTGGAGCGTTTTAGCATGGCCTTCGTCAGGGAGTTACAGGACCCCAAAAAACCAACACTTGTCATTGGCATCAGAATCTCCTCTAGACAGACAGAAAGGTGCTTGTGTTTGCTATTCTACGCGAGGCCGAGCACCAACACAGTTGATTATATGGTTTGGGTTGGGTGTTTATATGCTTGGTTAGATGTGCTTGGGCTTTGTTGTCTTGATCCAGGCATGTCTCTGTCTCTGCGTCAGTGACTATCCATAGAGATACAACACAATATGGTCGATTTCATTCTGTGGCAGTATCTGATTCCAACCATGTGTGTTCTATCCCAACTGAGACCCTATTTGGAGCCGACCAGACCCTGCTATGACAGACTAGAGTGAAATAAGACCACTCGACCAGACCCTGCTATGACAGAGTGAAATAAGACCACTGACCAGACCCTGCTATGACAGAGTGAAATAAGACTGTGACAGAGTGAAATAAGACCACTCGACCAGACCCTGCTATGACAGACTAGAGAAATAAGACCACTCGACCAGACCCTGCTATGACAGACTAGAGTGAAATAAGACCACTCGACCAGACCCTGCTATGACAGACTAGAGTGAAATAAGACCACTCGACCAGACCCTGCTATGACAGACTAGAGTGAAATAAGACCACTCGACCAGACCCTGCTATGACAGACTAGAGTGAAATAAGACCACTCGACCAGACCCTGCTATGACAGACTAGAGTGAAATAAGACCACTCGACCAGACCCTGCTATGACAGACTAGAGTGAAATAAGACCACTCGACCAGACCCTGCTATGACAGACTAGAGTGAAATAAGACCACTCGACCAGACCCTGCTATGACAGAGTGAAATAAGACCACTCGACCAGACCCTGCCATGACAGAGTGAAATAAGACCACTCGACCAGACCCTGCTATGACAGACTAGAGTGAAATAAGACCACTCGACCAGACCCTGCTATGACAGACTAGAGTGAAATAAGACCACTCGACCAGACCCTGCTATGACAGACTAGAGTGAAAAGACCAGACCAGACCCTGCTATGACAGAGTGAAATAAGACCACCTGACCAGACCCTGCTATGACAGACTGACAGAGTGAAATAAGACCACTCGACCAGACCCTGCTATGACAGACTAGAGTGAAATAAGACCACTCGACCAGACCCTGCTATGACAGACAGAGTGAAATAAGACCACTCGACCAGACCCTGCTATGACAGCGTGAAATAAGACCACTGACCAGACCCTGCTATGACAGACTAGTGAAATAAGACCACTCGACCAGACCCTGCTATGATGACAGAGTGAAATAAGACCACTCGACCAGACCCTGCTATGACAGACTAGAGTGAAATAAGACCACTGACCAGACCCTGCTATGACAGACTAAAATAAGACCACTCGACCAGACCCTGCTATGACAGAGTGAAATAAGACCACTCGACCAGACCCTGCTATGACAGAGTGAAATAAGACCACTCGACCAGACCCTGCTATGACAGACAGAGTGAAATAAGACCACTCGACCAGACCCTGCTATGACAGACAGAGTGAAATAAGACCACTCGACCAGACCCTGCTATGACAGACTAGAGTGAAATAAGACCACTCGACCAGACCCTGCTATGACAGACTAGAGTGAAATAAGACCACTCGACCAGACCCTGCTATGACAGAGTGAAATAAGACCACTCGACCAGACCCTGCTATGACAGACTAGAGTGAAATAAGACCACTCGACCAGACCCTGCTATGACAGACTAGAGTGAAATAAGACCACTCGACCAGACCCTGCTATGACAGACTAGAGTGAAATAAGACCACTCGACCAGACCCTGCTATGACAGAGTGAAATAAGACCACTCGACCAGACCCTGCTATGACAGACTAGAGTGAAATAAGACCACTCGACCAGACCCTGCTGAAATAAGACCATCGACCAGACCCTGCTATGACAGACAGAGTGAAATAAGACCACTCGACCAGACCCTGCTATGACAGAGTAGAAATAAGACCACTCGACCAGACCCTGCTATGACAGACTAGAGTGAAATAAGACCACCAGACCAGACCCGACCAGACCCTGCTATGACAGACAGAGACCACTCGACCAGACCCTGTGAAATAAGACCACCAGAGTGAAATAAGACCCCACCAGACCCTGCAGACAGAGTGAAATAAGACCAGACCAGACCCTGCTATGACAGACTGGAGTGAAAAAGACCACTCGACCAGACCCTGCTATGACAGAGTGAAATAAGACCACTCGACCAGACCCTGCTATGACAGAGTGAAATAAGACCACTCGACCAGACCCTGCTATGACAGACTAGAGTGAAATAAGACCACTCGACCAGACCTGCTATGACAGACTGGAGTGAAATAAGAAAAAGTATTTCTTGGACCTCTCACCAACCAACGGTCTTATTAATGTATACACAATCCTCTTATATGTTATATTAAATAAATTAGGGATTTGACCAATCAAATCCTGGAGATTGCTGTGAGCGGAGCGGTTAGTTTGCATTATTCAGACAGAAGATGAAGAGATAAACTGAGTGTGCATTCCAAAACAGAACCCTATTCCCTACATAGTTAACTATTTTTAACCAGCGCCCTATGGACCCCGGTCAAAAGTAGTGCACTATAAATGGAATAGGGGGTGTGAGCGTTTATCCCAAAAAATGCCCCTTTCCATTTGAGGGATAGTTCTGGATTTTGACAATGAGTCACCTTTATCTACCTCCCCAGAGTCGGATGAACTCGTGGAAACAATTTTGTGTCTGAGTTCAGTTTGAATGAAGTTGCTAACTAGCATTAGCGCAATTGCTAACTAGAGTTAGAGCAATGACTTCGCATCTACAGGAACATATATTGAGATATTTTCATCCAGGGACTATACACCCGGCACTTTCATAGAACAACACATTGCTCTTTGCACTATCTGCACACCCTGCACTCTTAGAAAAAAATTGTTATTTTGGGGTTCTAAATAGAACCTTTTGGTTTATTGGACGAGAATAAAGAACCTGTTCCCACCCTGATCTGTTTCACCTGTCCTTGTGCTCGTCTCCACCCCCCTCCAGGTGTCGCCCATCTTCACCATTATCCACTGGGTACTTATACCTGTGTTCTCTGTTTGTCTGCTGCAAGTTCATCTTGTTTCGTCAAGCCTACCAGCGTTTTCCCCCATTGTTCCTGTCTCGTGTTTGTTTCGCTAATTTCCCGGTTTTGACTTTTTCTGCCCGCCCTAACCCTGAGCCTGCCTGCCGTCCTGTACCGTTGCCCCACTTCTCTGGATTATCGACACCTGCCTGCCCCTGTTGCTGTAATAAACATTGTTAGTTCAACACAGTAGGAATTTGGGTCTTACCTGAAAAGTGATAGAACCCTTTTCTAAAAAAGGTTCTATATACAGTATCAGTCAAAAGTTTTAGAACACCTACTCAATACTATTATGTGTGCAAAGCCATCATCAAGGAAATGAGTGGCTATTTGGACAAATCTCAAATCTCAAATATATTTTCATTTGTTTAACACTTTTTTTGGTTACTACATGACTCCATATGTGTCATTTCATAATGTTGATGTCTTCACTATTATTCTACAATGTAGAGAATAGTTTTTAAAAAAACAACCTTTGACTGGTAGTGTATATAGCCACCTTTTAAATCAAATCAAAATCAAATCAAATGTATTTATATAGCCCTTCGTACATCAGCTGATATCTCAAAGTGCTGTACAGAAACCCAGCCTAAAACCCCAAACAGCAAGCAATGCAGGTGTAGAAGCACAGTGGCTAGGAAAAACTCCCTAGAAAGGCCAAAACCTAGGAAGAAACCTAGAGAGGAACCAGGTTATGTGGGGTGGCCAGCTGGCTGTGCCGGGTGGAGATTATAACAGAACATGTACACAAGATGTTCAAATGTTCAGAAATGACCAGCATGGTCCAATAATAATAAGGCAGCACAGCTGGGGATAGGTGGGATTTAACGGAACCTGTAAGGGCCTAAATGCCATATGGGGAAAAAGACTTGAGGTAACATTTGAGAGAAGGAATGGAATAGAATAGTACCACAGATGCTCCTCCCTATGAGAGATGCCCGGTCCAAGATGATTACATTTAAAGTGTAGTAGAGATGCCCCTCCCTATGAGAGATGCCCGGTCCAAGATGATTACATTTAAAGTGTAGTAGAGATGCTCCTCCCTATGAGAGATGCCCGGTCCAAGATGATTACATTTAAAGTGTAGTAGAGATGCCCGGTCCAAGATGATTACATTTAAAGTGTAGTAGAGATGCCCGGTCCAAGATGATTACATTTAAAGTGTAGTAGAGATGCTCCTCCCTATGAGAGTTGCCCGGTCCATGCTGATTATTTTAAAAAGTGTTCAATGGGATTATTTGGACTCCTCTGAGGTTGAACAGAATGGGTTTGATAGAATCCAGTCTATTTTGGAGATCAAGTACAGGTGTACAGGTGGGTCAGTCAAGTACAGGTGTACAGGTGGGTCAGTCAAGTACAGGTGTACAGGTGGGTCAGTCAAGTACAGGTGTACAGGTGGGTCAGTCAAGTACAGGTGTACAGGTGTGTCAGTCAAGTACAGGTGTACAGGTGGGTCAGTCAAGTACAGGTGTACAGGTGGGTCACTCAAGTACAGGTGTACAGGTGGGTCAGTCAAGTACAGGTGTACAGGTGGGTCAGTCAAGTACAGGTGTACAGGTGGGTCAGTCAAGTACAGGTGTACAGGTGGGTCAGTCAAGTACAGGTGTACAGGTGGGTCAGTCAAGTACAGGTGTACAGGTGGGTCAGTCAAGTACAGGTGTACAGGTGGGTCAGTCAAGTACAGGTAACATAATCCGTATGTTCTCTGGCTGTCCAGGCTTGGATATCTTCTGGCAGAATGTAATGGAAAAGATTGAGGATATTCCGGGTTACCACAATACCTGCAAATCCTGCTTTGCTATTGTTGAATATCACTGAGGATTTTGATAGACTGAGAAGCTCATGTTTCAAACTGGCTACAAGTAGCTCTAGCCAGAGCCAGTCATATTGAGATACTGGAGGGAGAAACCCAGCCAAACTAATCATATTGAGATCCTGGAGGGAGAAACCCAGCCAAAAGAGTCATATTGAGATACTGGAGGGCGAAACCCAGCCAAAAGAGTCATATTGAGACACTGGAGGGAGAAACCCAGCCAAAAGTGTCATATTGAGACACTGGAGGGAGAAACCAAGCCAAAAGAGTCATATTGAGACACTGGAGGGAGAAACCCAGCCAAAATAATCATATTGAGATACTGGAGGGAGAAACCCAGCCAAAAGAGTCATATTGAGATACTGGAGGGGGGAGGACAGCCAAAAGAGTCATATTGAGATACTGGAGGGAGAAACCCAGCCAAACGAGTCATATTGAGATACTGGAGGGGGAAACCCAGCCAAAAGAGTCATATTAAGATACTGGAGGGAGAAACCCAGCCAAAAGACTCATATTGAGACACTGGAGGGAGAAACCCAGCCAAAATAGTCATATTGAGATACTGGAGGGAGAAACCCAGCCAAAAGAGTCATATTGAGATACTGGAGGGAGAAACCCAGCCAAAAGAGTCATATTGAGATACTGGAGGGAGAAACCAAGCCAAAAGAGTCATATTGAGATACTGGAGGGAGAAACCCAACCAAAATAATCATATTGAGATACTGGAGGGGGGAGGACAGCCAAACGTGTCATATTGAGACACTGGAGGGAGAAACCCAGCCAAAAGTGTCATGTTGAGATACATTTTGTTGTGTTACAGCCTGCATTTAAAATATATTCAATTGAGATGTTGTGTCACTGATCTACAGACAATACCCCATAATGTCAAAGTAGAATCATGTTTATAGAAATGTTTACAAATTAATTTAAAAAAATGAAAAGCTGAAATATCTTGAGTCAATAAGTATTCCAAGCTCTTAGAGACTTACCCAGAAAGACTCACAGCTGTAATCGCTGCCAAAGAGGATACTAACACGTATTGACAGGGGTGTGAATACTTATGTAAATGACATATTTCTAGACTTAATTTTCAACAAGTTTACATTTCTAAAAACATGTTTTCACTTTGTCATTATTGGGTATTGTGATGTCATTATGGGGTATTGTGACGTCATTATTTGGTATTGTGATGTAATTATGGGGTATTGTGATGTCATTATGGGGTATTGTGATGTCATTATTGGGTATTGTGATGTAATTGTGGGGTATTGTGATGTCATTATGGGGTATTGTGACGTCATTATTGGGTATTGTGATGTCATTATGGGGTATTGTGACGTCATTATTGGGTATTGCGTGTAGATTGATGAGGGGAAAAAATCTATTTAATCCATTTTGAATTCAGGCAATAACACAACAAAATGTGGAATAAGTGAAGGGGTGTGAAGGTTGAATAGCAGGAACCCGGTTACCAAGATATACTGGGATTTACCACTCCCGAAATCACTCCCCTTTCCCGGAATAAATAACTGTGAGAAACCGGTAAATTATAATACGTTATTTATATGAACAGCATGGCTTAAAATAGAACTGTTCAATTATATGAGATGTCTAAATCTCTACGGCCTCTTCATGATGAATCATCAACGTTCAGACGGCCCATCTCAGGGTGGGGACAGACGGCCCATCTCATGGTGGGGACAGACGGCCCATCTCAGGGTGGGGACAGACAGCCCATCTCATGGTGGGGACAGACAGCCCATCTCAGGGTGGGGACAGACGGCCTCAGGGTGGGGACAGACGGCCCATCTCATGGTGGGGACAGACGGCCCATCTCATGGTGGGGACAGACGGCCCATCTCATGGTGGGGGACAGACGGCCCATCTCAGGGGGGTGGGGGACAGACGGGCCCATCTCGGGGTGGGGGACAGACGGCCCATCTCATGGTGGGGACAGACGGCCATCTCGGGGTGGGGACAGACGGTCCATCTCGGGTGGGGGACAGACAGCCCATCTCGGGGTGGGGACAGACGGCCCATCCGGGGTGGGGACAGACGGCCCATCTCGGGTGGGGACAGACGGCCCATCTCAGGGTGGGGACAGACGGCCCATCCCCGGGGTGGGGACAGACGGCCCATCCTCAGGGTGGGGACAGACGGCCCATCTCAGGGTGGGGACAGACGGCCCATCTCATGGTGGGGACAGACAGCCCTCAGGGTGGGGACAGACAGCCCATCTCAGGGTGGGGACAGACGGCCCATCTCGGGGTGGGGACAGACGGCCCATCTCAGGGTGGGGACAGACAGCCCTCAGGGTGGGGACAGACAGCCCTCAGGGTGGGGACAGACGGCCCATCTCAGGGTGGGGACAGACGGCCCATCTCGGGGTGGGGACAGACGGCCCATCTCAGGGTGGGGACAGACAGCCCTCAGGGTGGGGACAGACGGCCCATCTCGGGGTGGGGACAGACGGCCCATCTCATGGTGGGGACAGACGGCCCATCTCATGGTGGGGACAGACGGCCCATCTCGGGGTGGGGACAGACGGCCCATCTCATGGTGGGGACAGACGGCCCATCTCGGGGTGGGGACAGACAGCCCATCTCGGGGTGGGGACAGACGGCCCATCTCTGGGTGGGGACAGACGGCCCATCTCATGGTGGGGACAGACGGCCCATCTCATGGTGGGGACAGACAGCCCTCAGGGTGGGGACAGACGGCCCATCTCGGGGTGGGGACAGACGGCCCATCTCAGGGTGGGGACAGACAGCCCTCAGGGTGGGGACAGACGGCCCATCTCGGGGTGGGGACAGACGGCCCATCTCAGGGTGGGGACAGACGGCCCATCTCATGGTGGGGACAGACGGCCCATCTCATGGTGGGGACAGACAGCCCTCAGGGTGGGGACAGACGGCCCATCTCGGGGTGGGGACAGACGGCCCATCTCAGGGTGGGGACAGACGGCCCATCTCAGGGTGGGGACAGACGGCCCATCTCGGGGTGGGGACAGACGGCCCATCTCATGGTGGGGACAGACAGCCCTCAGGGTGGGGACAGACGGCCCATCTCGGGGTGGGGACAGACGGCCCATCTCAGGGTGGGGACAGACGGCCCATCTCGGGGTGGGGACAGACGTCCCATCTCATGGTGGGGACAGACGGCCCATCTCATGGTGGGGACAGACAGCCCTCAGGGTGGGGACAGACGGCCCATCTCGGGGTGGGGACAGACGGCCCATCTCAGGGTGGGGACAGACGGCCCATCTCATGGTGGGGACAGACGGCCCATCTCATGGTGGGGACAGACAGCCCTCAGGGTGGGTACAGACGGCCCATCTCAGGGTGGGGACAGACGGCCCATCTCCGGGTGGGGACAGACGGCCCATCTCAGGGTGGGGACAGACGGCCCATCTCGGGGTGGGGACAGATGGCCCATCTCATGGTGGGGACAGACGGCCCATCTCGGGGTGGGGACAGACGGCCCATCTCATGGTGGGGACAGATGGCCCATCTCGGGGTGGGGACAGACGGCCCATCTCGGGGTGGGGACAGACGGCCCATCTCAGGGTGGGGACAGACGGCCCATCTCCGGGTGGGGACAGACGGCCCATCTCATGGTGGGGACAGACGGCCCATCTCGGGGTGGGGACAGACGGCCCATCTCAGGGTGGGGACAGACGGCCCATCTCGGGGTGGGGACAGACGGCCCATCTCATGGTGGGGACAGACAGCCCTCATGGTGGGGACAGACGGCCCATCTCGGGGTGGGGACAGACGGCCCATCTCAGGGTGGGGACAGACGGCCCATCTCGGGGTGGGGACAGACGGCCCATCTCATCGTGGGGACAGACAGCCCTCAGGGTGGGGACAGACGGCCCATCTCTGGGTGGGGACAGACGGCCCATCTCAGGGTGGGGACAGACGGCCCATCTCATGGTGGGGACAGACGGCCCATCTCAGGGTGGGGACAGACGGCCCATCTCAGGGTGGGGACAGACGGCCCATCTCTGGGTGGGGACAGACGGCCCATCTCAGGGTGGGGACAGACGGCCCATCTCATTGTGGGGACAGACGGCCCATCTCATGGTGAGGACAGACAGCCCTCAGGGTGGGGACAGACGGCCCATCTCGGGGTGGGGACAGACGGCCCATCTCAGGGTGGGGACAGACGGCCCATCTCGGGGTGGGGACAGACGGCCCATCTCGGGGTGGGGACAGACAGCCCATCTCAGGGTGGGGACAGACGGCCCATCTCATGGTGGGGACAGACGGCCCATCTCATGGTGGGGACAGACAGCCCTCAGGGTGGGGACAGACGGCCCATCTCATGGTGGGGACAGACAGCCCTCAGGGTGGGGACAGACGGCCCATCTCGGGGTGGGGACAGACGGCCCATCTCAGGGTGGGGACAGACGGCCCATCTCATGGTGGGGACAGACGGCCCATCTCAGGGTGGGGACAGACGGCCCATCTCGGGGTGGGGACAGACGGCCCATCTCAGGGTGGGGACAGACGGCCCATCTCATGGTGGGGACAGACGGCCCTCAGGGTGGGGACAGACGGCTCATCTCGGGGTGGGGACAGACGGCCCATCTCAGGGTGGGGACAGACAGCCCTCAGGGTGGGGACAGACGGCCCATCTCAGGGTGGGGACAGACGGCCCATCTCGGGGTGGGGACAGACGGCCCATCTCATGGTGGGGACAGACAGCCCATCTCAGGGTGGGGACAGACGGCCCATCTCGGGGTGGGGACAGACGGCCCATCTCATGGTGGGGACAGACGGCCCATCTCAGGGTGGGGACAGACGGCCCATCTCAGGAGTGGGGACAGACGGCCCATCTCGGGGTGGGGACAGACGGCCCATCTCATGGTGGGGACAGACAGCCCTCAGGGTGGGGACAGACGGCTCATCTCGGGGTGGGGACAGACGGCCCATCTCAGGGTGGGGACAGACGGCCCATCTCAGGGTGGGGACAGACGGCCCATCTCGGGGTGGGGACAGACGGCCCATCTCGGGGTGGGGACAGACGGCCCATCTCGGGGTGGGGACAGACGGCCCATCTCAGGGTGGGGACAGACGGCCCATCTCAGGGTGGGGACAGACGGCCCATCTCAGGGTGGGGACAGACAGCCCTTAGGGTGGGGACAGACTGCCCATCTCATGGTGGGGACAGACGGCCCATCTCAGGGTGGGGACAGACAGCCCTCAGGGTGGGGACAGACTGCCCATCTCATGGTGGGGACAGACGGCCCATCTCATGGTGGGGACAGACGGCCCATCTTGGGGTGGGGACAGACGGCCCATCTCATGGTGGGGACAGACGGCCCATCTCAGGGTGGGGACAGACGGCCCATCTCAGGGTGGGGACAGACGGCTATCTCTATGTACAAAAATATCTATGCCTGTTTACTAGCCACGTTGCATAACCCATTTTCCTGCCCCTTTGGCATTACGTCTATGGGCTAAGATGGCTACCAGCTAGCCAATATGGCCGACCAGTGATGTCATCACGTCACGGGTTACTTCCTGTTATGGTCATGTGCCCCATTCAACATGGCAGACCCTCAGGCCATATCATTGTTTACATACTGGTATTGCTATCCATAGCATGCTAACCCACTAGCCGCTAACCATCGCCATGCCATACCAGAACCATTGGCCTACTAGCCTAGCCTGCTAGCCTCTCTTGTATATACTGTCTGCTACTACTAGCCCATGGCCTAGTTTAGCATGCTAGTCCACTGTTGTGTTTATACAGTTCTATGCGTGCTATATTAGCCCACCGCTACTAGCATTCATATGTGTTTATAGTGTGTTATTGTCTACTGCTAGCCTACTAGCGGCTAGCCTATCCATTACCTTAGCTACTGCATGCTATTTTCCATTGGATGCTATGTTTACCCTGTTAGCATACCACTTACTCTGTAGTAGCTATTTAGCCTATCACTGTACAGCCATTGTCATATATGCTATATTGCTGTTATCCCTCTTTATTTAACATCAGTGTTATTGTTTAGCTAATACATAGCATTTAGTCATATACGTTATTACCCTGGTGTAATATACTGTATATATTCTGGTCCATTACAGAAACCACTTTCACCTATTGTATTCCTCTTCTTGTTTGCTGTGTGTGTATGTGCCTGTCTGTTTGATGTGTGTGTGTGTGTGTGACGGTGTGTTTGCTGTGTGTGTGTGTGTGTGTGTGTGTGTGTGTGTGTGTGTGTGTGTGTGTGTGTGTGTGTGTGTGTGTGTGTGTGTGTGCCTGTCTGTTTGCTGTCTGTTTGCTGTGTGTGTGTATGTGTGTGTGCGTGCGTGTGCCTGTCTGTTTGCTGTGTGTGTATGTGTGTGACGGTGTGTTTGCTGTGTGTATGTGTGTGCCTGTCTGTTTGATGTGTGTGTGACGGTGTGTTTGCTGTGCGTGTGTGTGCCTGTCTGTTTGCTGTGTGTGTGTGTGTGCCTGTCTGTTTGCTGTCTGTTTACTGTGTGTATGTGTGTGACGGTGTGTTTGCTGTGCGTGTGTGTGCCTGTCTGTTTGCTGTGTGTGTGTGTGTGCCTGTCTGTTTGCTGTCTGTTTACTGTGTGTGTGTGTGTGACGGTGTGTTTGCTGTGCGTGTGTGTGCCTGTCTGTTTACTGTGTGTGTGTGTGTGCCTGTCTGTTTGCTGTCTGTTTACTGTGTGTATGTGTGTGACGGTGTGTTTGCTGTGTGTATGTGTGTGCCTGTCTGTTTGCTGTGTGTGTGTGTGTGCCTGTCTGTTTGCTGTCTGTTTACTGTGTGTATGTGTGTGACGGTGTGTTTGCTGTGTGTATGTGTGTGCCTGTCTGTTTGCTGTGTGTGTGTGTGTGCCTGTCTGTTTGCTGTCTGTTTGCTGTGTGTATGTGTGTGACGGTGTGTTTGCTGTGCGTGTGTGTGCCTGTCTGTTTACTGTGTGTGTGTGTGTGCCTGTCTGTTTGCTGTCTGTTTGCTGTGTGTATGTGTGTGACGGTGTGTTTGCTGTGCGTGTGTGTGCCTGTCTGTTTACTGTGTGTGTGTGTGTGCCTGTCTGTTTGCTGTCTGTTTGCTGTGTGTGTGTATGTGTGTGTGTGTGTATGTCTGTCTGTTTGATGTGTGTGTGTATGTGTGTGTGCGTGCGTGTGCCTGTCTGTTTGCTGTGTGTGTATGTGTGTGACGGTGTGTTTGCTGTGCGTGTGTGTGCTTGTCTGTTTACTGTGTGTGTGTGTGTGCCTGTCTGTTTGCTGTCTGTTTGCTGTGTGTGTGTATGTGTGTGTGTGTGTATGCCTGTCTGTTTGATGTGTGTGTGTATGTGTGTGTGCGTGCGTGTGCCTGTCTGTTTGCTGTGTGTGTGTATGTGTGTGTGTGTGTGTGTATGTGTGTGTGCCTGTCTGTTTGATGTGTGTGTGTGTGTGTGTATGTGTGTGTGTGTGTGTGTGTGTGTGTGTGTGTGTGTGCCTGTCTGTTTGATGTGTGTGTGTATGTGTGTGATGTGTGTGTGTGTGTGCGTGTGCCTGTCTGTTTGCTGTGTGTGTGTTTTTAAATATTTTTATTTATTTCACCTTTATATAACCAGGTAGGCTAGTTGAGAACAAGTTCTCATTTGCAACTGCGACCTGGCCAAGATAAAGCATTGCAGTGTGAGCAGACAACACAGAGTTACACATGGAGTAAACAATTAACAAGTCAATAACACAGTAGGAAAAAAAGGGAGTCTATATACATTGTGTGCAAAAGGCATGAGGTAGGCGAATAATTAAAATTTTGCAGATTAACACTGGAGTGATAAATGATCAGATGGTCATGTACAGGTAGAGATATTTGTGTGCAAAGAGCAGAAAAGTAAATAAATAAAAACAGTATGGGGAGGAGGTAGGTAAAAATGGGTGGGCTATTTGCCGATAGACTATGTACAGCTGCAGCGATCGGTTAGCTGCTCAGATAGCAGATGTTTGAAGTTGGTGAGGGAGATAAAAGTCTCCAACTTCAGCCATTTTTGCAATTCATTCCAGTCACAGGCAGCAGAGAACTGGAACGAAAGGCGGCCAAATGAGGTGTTGGCTTTAGGGATGATCAGTGAGATACACCTGCTGGAGCGCGTGCTATGGATGGGTGTTGCCATCGTGACCAGTGAACTGAGATAAGACGGAGCTTTACCTAGCATGGACTTGTAGATGACCTGGAGCCAGTGGGTCTGGCGACGAATATGTAGCGAGGGCCAGCCGACTAGAGCGTACAAGTCGCAGTGGTGGGTGGTATAAGGTGCTTTAGTGACAAAACGGATGGCACAGTGATAAAAACTGCATCCAGTTTGCTGAGTAGAGTGTTGGAAGCAATTTTGTAGATGACATCGCGAAGTCGAGGATCGGTAGGATAGTCAGTTTTACTAGGGTAAGTTTTGCGGCGTGAGTGAAGGAGGCTTTGTTGCGGAATAGAAAGCCGACTCTTGATTTGATTTTCGATTGGAGATGTTTGATATGAGTCTGGAAGGAGAGTTTACAGTCTAGCCAGACACCTAGGTACTTATAGATGTCCACATATTCAAGGTTGGAATCATCCAGGGTGGTGATGCTGGTCAGGCGTGCGGGTGCAGGCAGCGAACGGTTGAAAAGCATGCATTTGGTTTTACTAGCGTTTAAGAGCAGTTGGAGGCCACGGAAGGAGTGTTGTATGGCATTGAAGCTCGTTTGGAGGTTAGATAGCACAGTGTCCAAGGACGGGCCGGAAGTATATAGAATGGTGTCGTCTGCGTAGAGGTGGATCAGGGAATCGCCCGCAGCAAGAGCAACATCATTGATATATACAGAAAAAGAGTCGGCCCGAGGATTGAACCCTGTGGCACCCCCATAGAGACTTCCAGAGGACCGGACAGCATGCCCTCCGATTTGACACACTGAACTCTGTCTGCAAAGTAATTGGTGAACCAGGCAAGGCAGTCATCCGAAAAACCGAGGCTACTGAGTCTGCCGATAAGAATATGGTGATTGACAGAGTCGAAAGCCTTGGCAAGGTCGTTGAAGACGGCTGCACAGTACTGTCTTTTATCGATGGCGGTTATGTGTTCCTGTCTGTTTGCTGTGTGTGCGTGTGTGTGTGTGTGTGTGTGTGTGTGTGTGTGTGTGTGTGTGTGTGTGTGTGTGTGTGTGTGTGTGTGTGTGTGTGTGTGTGTGTGTGTGTGTGTGTGTGTGTGTGTGTGTGTGTGTGTGTGTGCCTGTCTGTTCTGTATGGTAATAAAGTTTGAGTTGTATCCCTGTTTCCTGCTGGTCATTATCAGTCCTCTTTGCCGGGGACTCTGGGACAGTTGGACCTAACACTCTAAATCAGAACCTCTATCGGATACCATCACAAGGTGGCGCTATTTTTCAGACGATATGTTTGACCTTTTTATGAATGTGTTATTCAATGCATTTCTATGGGCTATAGCAGTAAAGTCAATATATTGATCAAATAACCTATAGGGGTCCTAAAGTTGAAAATCAAATAGCTAAATGATCCATGGTATGACTATCTTAAAACAATTCCCTATGTTATCTTAATAGAACCACCGTAGTCTCTACTGTCGGTGTCTGTAATGGGACATTGGGTTATCGTAGTCTCTACTGTCGCTGTCTGTAATGGGACATTGGGTTATCGTAGTCTCTACTGTCGCTGTCTGTAATGGGACATTGGGTTACCGTAGTCTCTACTGTCGGTGTCTGTAATGGGACATTGGGTTACCGTAGTCTCTACTGTCGCTGTCTGTAATGGGACATTGGGTTACCGTAGTCTCTACTGTCGCTGTCTGTAATGGGACATTGGGTTATCGTAGTCTCTACTGTCGCTGTCTGTAATGGGACATTGGGTTATCGTAGTCTCTACTGTTGGTGTCTGTAATGGGTCATTGGGTTATCGTAGTCTCTACTGTCGGTGTCTGTAATGGGTCATTGGGTTATCGTAGTCTCTACTGTCGCTGTCTGTAATGGGACATTGGGTTATCGTAGTCTCTACTGTCGCTGTCTGTAATGGGACATTGGGTTATCGTAGTCTCTACTGTCGCTGTCTGTAATGGGACATTGGGTTATCGTAGTCGCTACTGTCGCTGTCTGTAATGGGACATTGGGTTATCGTAGTCTCTACTGTCGCTGTCTGTAATGGGACATTGGGTTATCGTAGTCTCTACTGTCGCTGTCTGTAATGGGACATTGGGTTATCGTAGTCTCTACTGTCGCTGTCTGTAATGGGACATTGGGTTATCGTAGTCTCTACTGTCGCTGTCTGTAATGGGACATTGGGTTATCGTAGTCTCTACTGTCGGTGTCTGTAATGGGACATTGGGTTATCGTAGTCTCTACTGTCGCTGTCTGTAATGGGACATTGGGTTATCGTAGTCTCTACTGTCGGTGTCTGTAATGGGACATTGGGTTATCGTAGTCTCTACTGTCGCTGTCTGTAATGGGACATTGGGTTATCGTAGTCTCTACTGTCGCTGTCTGTAATGGGACATTGGGTTATCGTCGTCTCTACTGTCGGTGTCTGTAATGGGACATTGGGTTATCGTAGTCTCTACTGTCGCTGTCTGTAATGGGACATTGGGTTATCGTAGTCTCTACTGTCGCTGTCTGTAATGGGACATTGGGTTATCGTAGTCTCTACTGTCGCTGTCTGTAATGGGACATTGGGTTATCGTAGTCTCTACTGTCGCTGTCTGTAATGGGACATTGGGTTATCGTAGTCTCTACTGTCGCTGTCTGTAATGGGACATTGGGTTATCGTAGTCTCTACTGTCGCTGTCTGTAATGGGACATTGGGTTATCGTAGTCTCTACTGTCGCTGTCTGTAATGGGACATTGGGTCACCGTGAGTCTCTACTGCTCAGTGTCTGTAATGGGACATTGGGACACCATAGTCTCTCCTCTCAGTGTCTTTAATGGGACATTGGGACACCATAGTCTCTCCTCTCATTGTCT
>NW_026288534.1:0-5284 GCF_023373465.1 Oncorhynchus keta
TTGACGCCATTTCCGGTCACAACTTGCAGGCTTGTTTTCGAATTGCTGTGCGTTTTGTTGCCAACCTATTTTGCTACCTGACAACTTTACGGGTTTCACTTTTTAATTACCGTTCATATATTTATTTTTTCCTCAACTTTTTCACTCCGGACGCTTTATCTGGACACGATTCGTCAGGACCTCCAACAGCCGAAGCTAAGTAGTAACATTAACATGATGCCTTCTAATTGCAGTCGCAGTGTCTCGCCTTACGGCGAGGATAGCTGTACTGCAAGCCCAGCTTCAGACGCAATCGTTAGGCAAGGGTAATTTCAGTGTAGGAAAGGATGAAACAGCGTCTGTGCCACCAGTAAGTACAGATAGTAGTATAAATCCCCTGGCACAGTCCCCGCAGCCGGACAACTTTCTCACGGTTTCTGGAAGGAAATGCTGTAGGAACGCTCAACCGGTGTCGCTCATTCAGCAGACAGAAACTTTCAACCGGTTTTCCCCATTAAGCAGCGGGTCGGTGTCAGAGGCCGAGTCTTCTCTGGTCTCTACTCCTCCCGTTACGGGGTCTGAGACGCCGAAGCTTCCCACCATTAGCTCTGACAAATTGAAAACTCTAGTCATTGGCGACTCCATTACCCGCAGTATTAGACTTAAAGCGAATCATCCAGCGATCATACACTGTTTACCCGGGGCAGGGCTACCGACGTTAAGGCTAATCTGAAGATGGTGCTGGCTAAAGCTAAAACTGGCGAGTGTAGAGAGTATAGAGATATTGTTATCCACGTCGGCACCAACGATGTTAGGATGAAACAGTCAGAGATCACCAAGCGCAACATAGCTTCTGCGTGCATATCAGCTAGAAAGATGTGTCGGCATCGAGTAATTGTCTCTGGCCCCCTCCCAGTTAGGGGAGTGATGAGCTCTACAGCAGAGTCTCACAACTCAATCGCTGGTTGAAAACTGTTTTCTGCCCCTCCCAAAAGATAGAATTTGTAGATAATTGGCCCTCTTTCTGGGACTCACCCACAAACAGGACCAAGCCTGACCTGCTGAGGAGTGACGGACTCCATCCTAGCTGGAGGGGTGCTCTCATCTTATCTGCCAACATAGACAGGGCTCTAACTCCTCTAGCTCCACAATGAAATAGGGTGCAGGCCAGGCAGCAGGCTATTAGCCAGCCTGCCAGCATAGTGGAGTCTGCCACTAGCATAGTCAGTGTAGTCAGCTCAGCTATCACCATTGAGACCGTGTCTGTGCCTCGACCTAGGTTGGGCAAAACTAAACATGGCGGTGTTCGCCTTAGCAATCTCACTAGGATAAAGACCACCTCCATTCCTGTCATTACTGAAAGAGATCATGATACCTCACATCTCAAAATAGGGCTACTTAATGTTAGATCCCTTACTTCAAAGGCAATTATAGTCAATGAACTAATCACTGATCATAATCTTGATGTGATTGGCCTGACTGAAACATGGCTTAAGCCTGATGAATTTACTGTGTTAAATGAGGCCTCACCTCCTGGCTACACTAGTGACCATATCCCCGTGCATCCCGCAAAGGCGGAGGTGTTGCTAACATTTACGATAGCAAATTTCAATTTACAAAAAAAAAATGACGTTTTGTCTTTTGAGCTTCTAGTCATGAAATCTATGCAGCCTACTCAATCACTTTTTATAGCTACTGTTTACAGGCCTCCTGGGCCATATACAGCGTTCTCACTGAGTTCCCTGAATTCCTATCAGACCTTGTAGTCATTGCAGATAATATTCTAATCTTTGGTGACTTTAATATTCACATGGAAAAGTCCACAGACCCACTCCAAAAGGCTTTTGGAGCCATCATCGACTCAGTGGGTTTTGTCCAACATGTCTCTGGACCCACTCACTGTCACAGTCATACGCTGGACCTAGTTTTGTCCCATGGAATAAATGTTGTGGATCTTAATGTTTTTCCTCATAATCCTGGACTATCGGACCACCATTTTATTACGTTTGCAATTGCAACAAATAATCTGCTCAGACCCCAACCAAGGAACATCAAAAGTCGTGCTATAAATTCACAGACAACACAAAGATTCCTTGATGCCCTTCCAGACTCCCTCTGCCTACCCAAGGACGCCAGAGGACAAAAATCCGTTAACCACCTAACTGAGGATCTCAATTTAACCTTGCGCAATACCCTAGATGCAGTTGCACCCCTAAAAACTAAAAAATGTCTCATAAGAAACTAGCTCCCTGGTACACAGAAAATACCCGAGCTCTGAAGCAAGCTTCCAGAAAATTGGAACGGAAATGGCGCCACACCAAACTGGAAGTCTTCCGACTAGCTTGGAAGGACGGTACCGTGCAGTACCGAAGAGCCCTTACTGCTGCTCGATCGTCCTATTTTTCTAACTTAATTGAGGAAAATAAGAACAATCCGAAATTCCTTTTGATACTGTGGCAAAGCTAACTAAAAAGCAGCATTCCCCAAGAGAGGATGACTTTCACTTTAGCAGTGATAAATTCATGAACTTCTTTGAGGAAAAGATTATGATTATTAGAAAGCAAATTACGGACTCCTCTTTAAACCTGCGTATTCCTCCAAACCTCAGTTGTCCTGAGTCTGCACAACTCTGCCAGGACCTAGGATCAAGAGAGACGCTCAAGTGTTTTAGTACTATATCTCTTGACACAATGATGAAAATAATCATGGCCTCTAAACCTTCAAGCTGTATACTGGACCCTATTCCAACTAAACTACTGAAAGAGCTGCTTCCTGTGCTTGGCCCTCCTATGTTGAACATAATAAACGGCTCTCTATCCACTGGATGTGTACCAAACTCACTAAAAGTGGCAGTAATAAAGCCTCTCTTGAAAAAGCCAAACCTTGACCCAGAAAATATAAAAACTATCGGCCTATATCGAATCTTCCATTCCTCTCAAAGATTTTAGAGAAGGCTGTTGCGCAGCAACTCACTGCCTTCCTGAAGACAAACAATGTATACGAAATGCTTCAGTCTGGTTTTAGACCCCATCATAGCACTGAGACGGCACTTGTGAAGGTGGTAAATGACATTTTAATGGCATCGGACCGAGGCTCTGCATCTGTCCTCGTGCTCCTAGACCTTAGTGCTGCTTTTGATACCATCGATCACCACATTCTTTGGAGAGATTGGAAACCCAAATTGGTCTACACGGACAAGTTCTGGCCTGGTTTAGATCTTATCTGTCGGAAAGATATCAGTTTGTCTCTGTGAATGGTTTGTCCTCTGACAAATCAACTGTACATTTCGGTGTTCCTCAAGGTTCTGTTTTAGGACCACTATTGTTTTCACTATATATTTTACCTCTTGGGGATGTTATTCGAAAACATAATGTAAACTTTCACTGCTATGCGGATGACACACAGCTGTACATTTCAATGAAACATGGTGAAGCCCCAAAATTGCCCTCGCTAGAAGCATGTGTTTCAGACATAAGGAAGTGGATGGCTGCAAACTTTCTACTATTAAACTCGGACAAAACAGAGATGCTTGTTCTAGGTCCCAAGAAACAAAGAGATCTTCTGTTGAATCTGACAATTAATCTTAATGGTTGTACAGTCGTCTCAAATAAAACTGTGAAGGACCTCGGCGTTACTCTGGACCCTGATCTCTTTTGAAGAACATATCAAGACCATTTCGAGGACAGCTTTTTTCCATCTACGTAACATTGCAAAAATCAGAAACTTTCTGTCCAAAAATGATGCAGAAAAATTAATCCATGCTTTTGTCACTTCTAGGTTAGACTACTGCAATGCTCTATTTTCCGGCTACCCGGATAAAGCACTAAATAAACTTCAGTTAGTGCTAAATACGGCTGCTAGAATCCTGACTAGAACCAAAAAATTTGATCATATTACTCCAGTGCTAGCCTCTCTACACTGGCTTCCTGTCAAAGCAAGGGCTGATTTCAAGGTTTTACTGCTAACCTACAAAGCATTACATGGGCTTGCTCCTACCTACCTCTCTGATTTGGTCCTGCCGTACATACCTACACGTACGCTACGGTCACAAGACGCAGGCCTCCTAATTGTCCCTAGAATTTCTAAGCAAACAGCTGGAGGCAGGGCTTTCTCCTATAGAGCTCCATTTTTATGGAACGGTCTGCCTACCCATGTCAGAGACGCAAACTCGGTCTCAACCTTTAAGTCTTTACTGAAGACTCATCTCTTCAGTGGGTCATATGATTGAGTGTAGTCTGGCCCAGGAGTGGGAAGGTGAACGGAAAGGCTCTGGAGCAACGAACCGCCCTTGCTGTCTCTGCCTGGCCGGTTCCCCTCTTTCCACTGGGATTCTCTGCCTCTAACCCTGTTACGGGGGCTGAGTCACTGGCTTGCTGGGGCTCTCTCGTGCCGTCCCTGGGGGTGCGTCACCTGGGTGGGTTGATTCACTGTTGTGGTCGGCCTGTCTGGGCTGCCCCTCCCTTGGGTTGTACCGTGGCGGAGATCTTTGTGGGCTATACTCGGCCTTGTCTCAGGATGGTAAGTTGGTGGTTGAAGATATCCTCTAGTGGTGTGGGGGATGTGCTTTGGCAAAGTGGGTGGGGTTATATCCTTCCTGTTTGGCCCTGTCCGGGGTGTCCTCGGATGGGGCCACAGTGTCTCCTGACCCCTCCTGTCTCAGCCTCCAGTATTTATGCTGCAGTAGTTTATGTGTCGGGGGCTAGGGTCAGTTTGTTATATCTGGAGTACTTCTCCTGTCCTATTCGGTGTCCTGTGTGAATCTAAGTGTGCGTTCTCTAATTCTCTCCTTCTCTCTTTCTTTCTCTCTCTCGGAGGACCTGAGCCCTAGGACCATGTCCCAGGACTACCTGACATGAGGACTCCTTGCTGTCCCCAGTCCACCTGGCCATGCTCCTGCTCCAGTTTCAACTGACCTGAGCCCTAGGACCGTGCCCCAGGACTACCTGACATGAAGGCTCCTTGCTGTCCCCAGTCCACCTGACTGTGCTGCTGCTCCAGTTTCAACTGTTCTGCCTTATTATTATTCGACCATGCTGGTCATTTATGAACATTTGAACATCTTGGTCATGTTCTGTTATAATCTCTACCCGGCACAGCCAGAAGAGGACTGGCCACCCCACATAGCCCGGTTCCTCTCTAGGTTTCTTCCTAGGTTTTGGCCTTTCTAGGGAGTTTTTCCTAGCCACCGTGCTTTTACACCTGCATTGTTTGCTGTTTGGGGTTTTAGGCTGGGTTTCTGTACAGCACTTTGAGATATCAGCTGATGTACGAAGGGCTATATAAATAAATTTGATTTGATTTGATT